>NW_027479062.1:0-255299 GCF_051014685.1 Ptiloglossa arizonensis
AAACTCGCCCGATTACAACGGTATGCCTACTTTTCCCCTAGGCCGTTCTAGTTATTCGTTTCGAGCATCAGAACTGCGAAAATGTTGAGTTTCTCAAGCGTTTCTTACCTACAAACTGCCATATCTCGCGAACGGATTGACCAATCCGCAAAATTTCTGTTGCATCTGAAAGTAGAAACTCGCCCGATTACAACGGTATGCGTACTTTTCCCCTAGGCCGTTCTAGTTATTCGTTTCGAGCATCAGAACTGCGAAAATTTTGAGTTTCTCAAGCGTTTCTTACCTCCAAACTGCCATATCTCGCGAACGGATTGACCAATCCGCAAAATTTCTGTTGCATCTGAAAGTAGAAACTCGCCCGATTACAACGGTATGCGTACTTTTCCCCTAGTCCGTTCTGGTTATTCGTTTCGAGCATCAGAACTGCGAAAATTTTGAGTTTCTCAAGCGTTTCTTACTTCCAAACTGCCATATCTCGCGAACGGATTGACCAATCCGCAAAATTTCTGTTGCATCTGAAAGTACAAACTCGCCCGATTACAACGGTATGCCTACTTTTCCCCTAGGCCGTTCTAGTTATTCGTTTCGAGCATCAGAACTGCGAAAATGTTGAGTTTCTCAAGAGTTTCTTACCTACAAACTGCCATATCTCGCGAACGGATTGACCAATCCGCAAAATTTCTGTTGCATCTGAAAGTAGAAACTCACCCGATTACAACGGTATGCGTACTTTTCCCCTAGGCCGTTCTAGTTATTCGTTTCGAGCATCAGAACTGCGAAAATGTTGAGTTTCTCAAGCGTTTCTTACCTCCAAACTGCCATATCTCGCGAACGGATTGACCAATCCGCAAAATTTCTGTTGCATCTGAAAGTAGAAACTCGCCCGATTACAACGGTATGCGTACTTTTCCCCTAGGCCGTTCTAGTTATTCGTTTCGAGAATCAGAACTGCGAAAATTTTGAGTTTCTCAAGCGTTTCTTACTTCCAAACCGCCATATCTCGCGAACGGATTGACCAATCCGCAAAATTTCTGTTGCATCTGAAAGTAGAAACTCGCCCGATTACAACGGTATGCGTACTTTTCCCCTAGGCCGTTCTAGTTAATCGTTTCGAGCATCAGAACTGCGAAAATTTTGAGATTCTCAAGCGTTTCTTACTTCCAAACTGCCATATCTCGCGAACGGATTGACCAATCCGCAAAATTTCTGATGCATCTGAAAGTAGAAAGTCGCCCGATTACAACGGTATGCGTACTTTTCCCCTAGAACGTTCTAGTTATGCTTGTCGAGCATCAGAACTGCGAAAATTTTGAGTTTCTCAAGCGTTTCTTACTTCCAAACTGCCATATCTCGCGAACGGATTGACCAATCCGCAAAATTTCTGTTGCATCTGAAAGTACAAACTCGCCCGATTACAACGGTATGCGTACTTTTCCCCTAGGCCGTTCTAGTTATTCGTTTCGAGCATCAGAACTGCGAAAATGTTGAGTTTCTCAAGCGTTTCTTACCTACAAACTGCCATATCTCGCGAACGGATTGACCAATCCGCAAAATTTCTGTTGCATCTGAAAGTAGAAACTCGCCCGATTACAACGGTATGCGTACTTTTCCCCTAGGCCGTTCTAGTTATTCGTTTCGAGCATCAGAACTGCGAAAATTTTGAGTTTCTCAAGCGTTTCTTACCTCCAAACTGCCATATCTCGCGAACGGATTGACCAATCCGCAAAATTTCTGTTGCATCTGAAAGTAGAAACTCGCCCGATTACAACGGTATGCGTACTTTTCCCCTAGTCCGTTCTGGTTATTCGTTTCGAGCATCAGAACTGCGAAAATTTTGAGTTTCTCAAGCGTTTCTTACCTCCAAACTGCCATATCTCGCGAACGGATTGACTAATCCGCAAAATTTCTGTTGCATCTGAAAGTAGAAACTCACCCGATTACAACGGTGTGCGTACTTTTCCCCTAGGCCGTTCTAGTTATTCGTTTCGAGCATCAGAACTGCGAAAATGTTGAGTTTCTCAAGCGTTTCTTACCTCCAAACTGCCATATCTCGCGAACGGATTGACCAATCCGCAAAATTTCTGTTGCATCTGAAAGTAGAAACTCGCCCGATTACAACGGTATGCGTACTTTTCCCCTAGGCCGTTCTAGTTATTCGTTTCGAGAATCAGAACTGCGAAAATTTTGAGTTTCCCAAGCGTTTCTTACTTCCAAACCGCCATATCTCGCGAACGGATTGACCAATCCGCAAAATTTCTGTTGCATCTGAAAGTAGAAACTCGCCCGATTACAACGGTATGCGTACTTTTCCCCTAGGCCGTTCTAGTTATTCGTTTCGAGAATCAGAACTGCGAAAATTTTGAGTTTCTCAAGCGTTTCTTACTTCCAAACCGCCATATCTCGCGAACGGATTGACCAATCCGCAAAATTTCTGTTGCATCTGAAAGTAGAAACTCGCCCGATTACAACGGTATGCGTACTTTTCCCCTAGGCCGTTCTAGTTAATCGTTTCGAGCATCAGAACTGCGAAAATTTTGAGATTCTCAAGCGTTTCTTACTTCCAAACTGCCATATCTCGCGAACGGATTGACCAATCCGCAAAATTTCTGATGCATCTGAAAGTAGAAAGTCGCCCGATTACAACGGTATGCGTACTTTTCCCCTAGAACGTTCTAGTTATGCTTGTCGAGCATCAGAACTGCGAAAATTATGAGTTTCTCAAGCGTTTCTTACTTCCAAACTGCCATATCTCGCGAACGGATTGACCAATCCGCAAAATTTCTGTTGCATCTGAAAGTACAAACTCGCCCGATTACAACGGTATGCCTACTTTTCCCCTAGGCCGTTCTAGTTATTCGTTTCGAGCATCAGAACTGCGAAAATGTTGAGTTTCTCAAGCGTTTCTTACCTACAAACTGCCATATCTCGCGAACGGATTGACCAATCCGCAAAATTTCTGTTGCATCTGAAAGTAGAAACTCACCCGATTACAACGGTATGCGTACTTTTCCCCTAGGCCGTTCTAGTTATTCGTTTCGAGCATCAGAACTGCGAAAATGTTGAGTTTCTCAAGCGTTTCTTACCTACAAACTGCCATATCTCGCGAACGGATTGACCAATCCGCAAAATTTCTGTTGCATCTGAAAGTAGAAACTCGCCCGATTACAACGGTATGGGTACTTTTCCCCTAGGCCGTTCTAGTTATTCGTTTTGAGCATCAGAACTGCGAAAATTTTGAGTTTCTCAAGCGTTTCTTACCTCCAAACTGCCATATCTCGCGAACGGATTGACCAATCCGCAAAATTTCTGTTGCATCTGAAAGTAGAAACTCGCCCGATTACAACGGTATGCGTACTTTTCCCCTAGTCCGTTCTGGTTATTCGTTTCGAGCATCAGAACTGCGAAAATTTTGAGTTTCTCAAGCGTTTCTTACTTCCAAACTGCCATATCTCGCGAACGGATTGACCAATCCGCAAAATTTCTGTTGCATCTGAAAGTACAAACTCGCCCGATTACAACGGTATGCCTACTTTTCCCCTAGGCCGTTCTAGTTATTCGTTTCGAGCATCAGAACTGCGAAAATGTTGAGTTTCTCAAGCGTTTCTTACCTACAAACTGCCATATCTCGCGAACGGATTGACCAATCCGCAAAATTTCTGTTGCATCTGAAAGTAGAAACTCGCCCGATTACAACGGTATGCGTACTTTTCCCCTAGGCCGTTCTAGTTATTCGTTTCGAGCATCAGAACTGCGAAAATTTTGAGTTTCTCAAGCGTTTCTTACCTCCAAACTGCCATATCTCGCGAACGGATTGACCAATCCGCAAAATTTCTGTTGCATCTGAAAGTAGAAACTCGCCCGATTACAACGGTATGCGTACTTTTCCCCTAGTCCGTTCTGGTTATTCGTTTCGAGCATCAGAACTGCGAAAATTTTGAGTTTCTCAAGCGTTTCTTACTTCCAAACTGCCATATCTCGCGAACGGATTGACCAATCCGCAAAATTTCTGTTGCATCTGAAAGTACAAACTCGCCCGATTACAACGGTATGCCTACTTTTCCCCTAGGCCGTTCTAGTTATTCGTTTCGAGCATCAGAACTGCGAAAATGTTGAGTTTCTCAAGCGTTTCTTACCTACAAACTGCCATATCTCGCGAACGGATTGACCAATCCGCAAAATTTCTGTTGCATCTGAAAGTAGAAACTCGCCCGATTACAACGGTATGCGTACTTTTCCCCTAGGCCGTTCTAGTTATTCGTTTCGAGCATCAGAACTGCGAAAATTTTGAGTTTCTCAAGCGTTTCTTACCTCCAAACTGCCATATCTCGCGAACGGATTGACCAATCCGCAAAATTTCTGTTGCATCTGAAAGTAGAAACTCGCCCGATTACAACGGTATGCGTACTTTTCCCCTAGTCCGTTCTGGTTATTCGTTTCGAGCATCAGAACTGCGAAAATTTTGAGTTTCTCAAGCGTTTCTTACTTCCAAACTGCCATATCTCGCGAACGGATTGACCAATCCGCAAAATTTCTGTTGCATCTGAAAGTACAAACTCGCCCGATTACAACGGTATGCCTACTTTTCCCCTAGGCCGTTCTAGTTATTCGTTTCGAGCATCAGAACTGCGAAAATGTTGAGTTTCTCAAGAGTTTCTTACCTACAAACTGCCATATCTCGCGAACGGATTGACCAATCCGCAAAATTTCTGTTGCATCTGAAAGTAGAAACTCACCCGATTACAACGGTATGCGTACTTTTCCCCTAGGCCGTTCTAGTTATTCGTTTCGAGCATCAGAACTGCGAAAATGTTGAGTTTCTCAAGCGTTTCTTACCTCCAAACTGCCATATCTCGCGAACGGATTGACCAATCCGCAAAATTTCTGTTGCATCTGAAAGTAGAAACTCGCCCGATTACAACGGTATGCGTACTTTTCCCCTAGGCCGTTCTAGTTATTCGTTTCGAGAATCAGAACTGCGAAAATTTTGAGTTTCTCAAGCGTTTCTTACTTCCAAACCGCCATATCTCGCGAACGGATTGACCAATCCGCAAAATTTCTGTTGCATCTGAAAGTAGAAACTCGCCCGATTACAACGGTATGCGTACTTTTCCCCTAGGCCGTTCTAGTTAATCGTTTCGAGCATCAGAACTGCGAAAATTTTGAGATTCTCAAGCGTTTCTTACTTCCAAACTGCCATATCTCGCGAACGGATTGACCAATCCGCAAAATTTCTGATGCATCTGAAAGTAGAAAGTCGCCCGATTACAACGGTATGCGTACTTTTCCCCTAGAACGTTCTAGTTATGCTTGTCGAGCATCAGAACTGCGAAAATTTTGAGTTTCTCAAGCGTTTCTTACTTCCAAACTGCCATATCTCGCGAACGGATTGACCAATCCGCAAAATTTCTGTTGCATCTGAAAGTACAAACTCGCCCGATTACAACGGTATGCCTACTTTTCCCCTAGGCCGTTCTAGTTATTCGTTTCGAGCATCAGAACTGCGAAAATGTTGAGTTTCTCAAGCGTTTCTTACCTACAAACTGCCATATCTCGCGAACGGATTGACCAATCCGCAAAATTTCTGTTGCATCTGAAAGTAGAAACTCGACCGATTACAACGGTATGCGTACTTTTCCCCTAGGCCGTTCTAGTTATTCGTTTCGAGCATCAGAACTGCGAAAATTTTGAGTTTCTCAAGCGTTTCTTACCTCCAAACTGCCATATCTCGCGAACGGATTGACCAATCAGCAAAATTTCTGTTGCATCTGAAAGTAGAAACTCGCCCGATTACAACGGTATGCGTACTTTTCCCCTAGTCCGTTCTGGTTATTCGTTTCGAGCATCAGAACTGCGAAAATTTTGAGTTTCTCAAGCGTTTCTTACTTCCAAACTGCCATATCTCGCGAACGGATTGACCAATCCGCAAAATTTCTGTTGCATCTGAAAGTACAAACTCGCCCGATTACAACGGTATGCCTACTTTTCCCCTAGGCCGTTCTAGTTATTCGTTTCGAGCATCAGAACTGCGAAAATGTTGAGTTTCTCAAGCGTTTCTTACCTACAAACTGCCATATCTCGCGAACGGATTGACCAATCCGCAAAATTTCTGTTGCATCTGAAAGTAGAAACTCGCCCGATTACAACGGTATGCGTACTTTTCCCCTAGGCCGTTCTAGTTATTCGTTTCGAGAATCAGAACTGCGAAAATTTTGAGTTTCTCAAGCGTTTCTTACTTCCAAACCGCCATATCTCGCGAACGGATTGACCAATCCGCAAAATTTCTGTTGCATCTGAAAGTAGAAACTCGCCCGATTACAACGGTATGCGTACTTTTCCCCTAGGCCGTTCTAGTTAATCGTTTCGAGCATCAGAACTGCGAAAATTTTGAGATTCTCAAGCGTTTCTTACTTCCAAACTGCCATATCTCGCGAACGGATTGACCAATCCGCAAAATTTCTGATGCATCTGAAAGTAGAAAGTCGCCCGATTACAACGGTATGCGTACTTTTCCCCTAGAACGTTCTAGTTATGCTTGTCGAGCATCAGAACTGCGAAAATTATGAGTTTCTCAAGCGTTTCTTACTTCCAAACTGCCATATCTCGCGAACGGATTGACCAATCCGCAAAATTTCTGTTGCATCTGAAAGTACAAACTCGCCCGATTACAACGGTATGCCTACTTTTCCCCTAGGCCGTTCTAGTTATTCGTTTCGAGCATCAGAACTGCGAAAATGTTGAGTTTCTCAAGCGTTTCTTACCTACAAACTGCCATATCTCGCGAACGGATTGACCAATCCGCAAAATTTCTGTTGCATCTGAAAGTAGAAACTCACCCGATTACAACGGTTTGCGTACTTTTCCCCTAGGCCGTTCTAGTTATTCGTTTCGAGCATCAGAACTGCGAAAATGTTGAGTTTCTCAAGCGTTTCTTACCTCCAAACTGCCATATCTCGCGAACGGATTGACCAATCCGAAAATTTCTGTTGCATCTGAAAGTAGAAACTCGCCCGATTACAACGGTATGCGTACTTTTCCCCTAGGCCGTTCTAGTTATTCGTTTCGAGAATCAGAACTGCGAAAATTTTGAGTTTCTCAAGCGTTTCTTACTTCCAAACCGCCATATCTCGCGAACGGATTGACCAATCCGCAAAATTTCTGTTGCATCTGAAAGTAGAAACTCGCCCGATTACAACGGTATGCGTACTTTTCCCCTAGGCCGTTCTAGTTAATCGTTTCGAGCATCAGAACTGCGAAAATTTTGAGATTCTCAAGCGTTTCTTACTTCCAAACTGCCATATCTCGCGAACGGATTGACCAATCCGCAAAATTTCTGATGCATCTGAAAGTAGAAAGTCGCCCGATTACAACGGTATGCGTACTTTTCCCCTAGAACGTTCTAGTTATGCTTGTCGAGCATCAGAACTGCGAAAATTTTGAGTTTCTCAAGCGTTTCTTACTTCCAAACTGCCATATCTCGCGAACGGATTGACCAATCCGCAAAATTTCTGTTGCATCTGAAAGTACAAACTCGCCCGATTACAACGGTATGCCTACTTTTCCCCTAGGCCGTTCTAGTTATTCGTTTCGAGCATCAGAACTGCGAAAATGTTGAGTTTCTCAAGCGTTTCTTACCTACAAACTGCCATATCTCGCGAACGGATAGACCAATCCGCAAAATTTCTGTTGCATCTGAAAGTAGAAACTCGCCCGATTACAACGGTATGCGTACTTTTCCCCTAGGCCGTTCTAGTTATTCGTTTCGAGCATCAGAACTGCGAAAATTTTGAGTTTCTCAAGCGTTTCTTACATCCAAACTGCCATATCTCGCGAACGGATTGACCAATCCGCAAAATTTCTGATGCATCTGAAAGTAGAAAGTCGCCCGATTACAACGGTATGCGTACTTTTCCCCTAGAACGTTCTAGTTATGCTTGTCGAGCATCAGAACTGCGAAAATTTTGAGTTTCTCAAGCGTTTCTTACCTCCAAACTGCCATATCTCGTGAACGGAATGACCAATCCGCAAAATTTCTGTTGCATCTGAAAGTAGAAACTCGCCCGATTACAACGGTATGCGTACTTTTCCCCTAGGCCGTTCTAGTTATTCGTTTCGAGCATCAGAACTGCGAAAATGTTGAGTTTCTCAAGCGTTTCTTACCTACAAACTGCCATATCTCGCGAACGGATAGACCAATCCGCAAAATTTCTGTTGCATCTGAAAGTAGAAACTCGCCCGATTACAACGGTATGCGTACTTTTCCCCTAGGCCGTTCTAGTTATTCGTTTCGAGCATCAGAACTGCGAAAATTTTGAGTTTCTCAAGCGTTTCTTACATCCAAACTGCCATATCTCGCGAACGGATTGACCAATCCGCAAAATTTCTGATGCATCTGAAAGTAGAAAGTCGCCCGATTACAACGGTATGCGTACTTTTCCCCTAGAACGTTCTAGTTATGCTTGTCGAGCATCAGAACTGCGAAAATTTTGAGTTTCTCAAGCGTTTCTTACCTCCAAACTGCCATATCTCGCGAACGGATTGACCAATCCGCAAAATTTCTGTTGCATCTGAAAGTAGAAACTCGCCCGATTACAACGGTATGCGTACTTTTCCCCTAGTCCGTTCTGGTTATTCGTTTCGAGCATCAGAACTGCGAAAATTTTGAGTTTCTCAAGCGTTTCTTACTTCCAAACTGCCATATCTCGCGAACGGATTGACCAATCCGCAAAATTTCTGTTGCATCTGAAAGTACAAACTCGCCCGATTACAACGGTATGCCTACTTTTCCCCTAGGCCGTTCTAGTTATTCGTTTCGAGCATCAGAACTGCGAAAATGTTGAGTTTCTCAAGCGTTTCTTACCTACAAACTGCCATATCTCGCGAACGGATTGACCAATCCGCAAAATTTCTGTTGCATCTGAAAGTAGAAACTCGCCCGATTACAACGGTATGCGTACTTTTCCCCTAGGCCGTTCTAGTTATTCGTTTCGAGCATCAGAACTGCGAAAATTTTGAGTTTCTCAAGCGTTTCTTACCTCCAAACTGCCATATCTCGCGAACGGATTGACCAATCCGCAAAATTTCTGTTGCATCTGAAAGTAGAAACTCGCCCGATTACAACGGTATGCGTACTTTTCCCCTAGTCCGTTCTGGTTATTCGTTTCGAGCATCAGAACTGCGAAAATTTTGAGTTTCTCAAGCGTTTCTTACTTCCAAACTGCCATATCTCGCGAACGGATTGACCAATCCGCAAAATTTCTGTTGCATCTGAAAGTACAAACTCGCCCGATTACAACGGTATGCCTACTTTTCCCCTAGGCCGTTCTAGTTATTCGTTTCGAGCATCAGAACTGCGAAAATGTTGAGTTTCTCAAGCGTTTCTTACCTACAAACTGCCATATCTCGCGAACGGATTGACCAATCCGCAAAATTTCTGTTGCATCTGAAAGTAGAAACTCGCCCGATTACAACGGTATGCGTACTTTTCCCCTAGGCCGTTCTAGTTATTCGTTTCGAGCATCAGAACTGCGAAAATTTTGAGTTTCTCAAGCGTTTCTTACCTCCAAACTGCCATATCTCGCGAACGGATTGACCAATCCGCAAAATTTCTGTTGCATCTGAAAGTAGAAACTCGCCCGATTACAACGGTATGCGTACTTTTCCCCTAGTCCGTTCTGGTTATTCGTTTCGAGCATCAGAACTGCGAAAATTTTGAGTTTCTCAAGCGTTTCTTACTTCCAAACTGCCATATCTCGCGAACGGATTGACCAATCCGCAAAATTTCTGTTGCATCTGAAAGTACAAACTCGCCCGATTACAACGGTATGCCTACTTTTCCCCTAGGCCGTTCTAGTTATTCGTTTCGAGCATCAGAACTGCGAAAATGTTGAGTTTCTCAAGCGTTTCTTACCTACAAACTGCCATATCTCGCGAACGGATTGACCAATCCGCAAAATTTCTGTTGCATCTGAAAGTAGAAACTCACCCGATTACAACGGTATGCGTACTTTTCCCCTAGGCCGTTCTAGTTATTCGTTTCGAGCATCAGAACTGCGAAAATGTTGAGTTTCTCAAGCGTTTCTTACCTCCAAACTGCCATATCTCGCGAACGGATTGACCAATCCGCAAAATTTCTGTTGCATCTGAAAGTAGAAACTCGCCCGATTACAACGGTATGCGTACTTTTCCCCTAGGCCGTTCTAGTTATTCGTTTCGAGAATCAGAACTGCGAAAATTTTGAGTTTCTCAAGCGTTTCTTACTTCCAAACCGCCATATCTCGCGAACGGATTGACCAATCCGCAAAATTTCTGTTGCATCTGACAGTAGAAACTCGCCCGATTACAACGGTATGCGTACTTTTCCCCTAGGCCGTTCTAGTTAATCGTTTCGAGCATCAGAACTGCGAAAATTTTGAGATTCTCAAGCGTTTCTTACTTCCAAACTGCCATATCTCGCGAACGGATTGACCAATCCGCAAAATTTCTGATGCATCTGAAAGTAGAAAGTCGCCCGATTACAACGGTATGCGTACTTTTCCCCTAGAACGTTCTAGTTATGCTTGTCGAGCATCAGAACTGCGAAAATTTTGAGTTTCTCAAGCGTTTCTTACTTCCAAACTGCCATATCTCGCGAACGGATTGACCAATCCGCAAAATTTCTGTTGCATCTGAAAGTACAAACTCGCCCGATTACAACGGTATGCCTACTTTTCCCCTAGGCCGTTCTAGTTATTCGTTTCGAGCATCAGAACTGCGAAAATGTTGAGTTTCTCAAGCGTTTCTTACCTACAAACTGCCATATCTCGCGAACGGATTGACCAATCCGCAAAATTTCTGTTGCATCTGAAAGTAGAAACTCGCCCGATTACAACGGTATGCGTACTTTTCCCCTAGGCCGTTCTAGTTATTCGTTTCGAGCATCAGAACTGCGAAAATTTTGAGTTTCTCAAGCGTTTCTTACCTCCAAACTGCCATATCTCGCGAACGGATTGACCAATCCGCAAAATTTCTGTTGCATCTGAAAGTAGAAACTCGCCCGATTACAACGGTATGCGTACTTTTCCCCTAGTCCGTTCTGGTTATTCGTTTCGAGCATCAGAACTGCGAAAATTTTGAGTTTCTCAAGCGTTTCTTACTTCCAAACTGCCATATCTCGCGAACGGATTGACCAATCCGCAAAATTTCTGTTGCATCTGAAAGTACAAACTCGCCCGATTACAACGGTATGCCTACTTTTCCCCTAGGCCGTTCTAGTTATTCGTTTCGAGCATCAGAACTGCGAAAATGTTGAGTTTCTCAAGCGTTTCTTACCTACAAACTGCCATATCTCGCGAACGGATTGACCAATCCGCAAAATTTCTGTTGCATCTGAAAGTAGAAACTCGCCCGATTACAACGGTATGCGTACTTTTCCCCTAGGCCGTTCTAGTTATTCGTTTCGAGCATCAGAACTGCGAAAATTTTGAGTTTCTCAAGCGTTTCTTACCTCCAAACTGCCATATCTCGCGAACGGATTGACCAATCCGCAAAATTTCTGTTGCATCTGAAAGTAGAAACTCGCCCGATTACAACGGTATGCGTACTTTTCCCCTAGTCCGTTCTGGTTATTCGTTTCGAGCATCAGAACTGCGAAAATTTTGAGTTTCTCAAGCGTTTCTTACTTCCAAACTGCCATATCTCGCGAACGGATTGACCAATCCGCAAAATTTCTGTTGCATCTGAAAGTACAAACTCGCCCGATTACAACGGTATGCCTACTTTTCCCCTAGGCCGTTCTAGTTATTCGTTTCGAGCATCAGAACTGCGAAAATGTTGAGTTTCTCAAGCGTTTCTTACCTACAAACTGCCATATCTCGCGAACGGATTGACCAATCCGCAAAATTTCTGTTGCATCTGAAAGTAGAAACTCGCCCGATTACAACGGTATGCGTACTTTTCCCCTAGGCCGTTCTAGTTATTCGTTTCGAGCATCAGAACTGCGAAAATTTTGAGTTTCTCAAGCGTTTCTTACCTCCAAACTGCCATATCTCGCGAACGGATTGACCAATCCGCAAAATTTCTGTTGCATCTGAAAGTAGAAACTCGCCCGATTACAACGGTATGCGTACTTTTCCCCTAGTCCGTTCTGGTTATTCGTTTCGAGCATCAGAACTGCGAAAATTTTGAGTTTCTCAAGCGTTTCTTACTTCCAAACTGCCATATCTCGCGAACGGATTGACCAATCCGCAAAATTTCTGTTGCATCTGAAAGTACAAACTCGCCCGATTACAACGGTATGCCTACTTTTCCCCTAGGCCGTTCTAGTTATTCGTTTCGAGCATCAGAACTGCGAAAATGTTGAGTTTCTCAAGCGTTTCTTACCTACAAACTGCCATATCTCGCGAACAGATTGACCAATCCGCAAAATTTCTGTTGCATCTGAAAGTAGAAACTCACCCGATTACAACGGTATGCGTACTTTTCCCCTAGGCCGTTCTAGTTATTCGTTTCGAGCATCAGAACTGCGAAAATGTTGAGTTTCTCAAGCGTTTCTTACCTCCAAACTGCCATATCTCGCGAACGGATTGACCAATCCGCAAAATTTCTGTTGCATCTGAAAGTAGAAACTCGCCCGATTACAACGGTATGCGTACTTTTCCCCTAGGCCGTTCTAGTTATTCGTTTCGAGAATCAGAACTGCGAAAATTTTGAGTTTCTCAAGCGTTTCTTACTTCCAAACCGCCATATCTCGCGAACGGATTGACCAATCCGCAAAATTTCTGTTGCATCTGAAAGTAGAAACTCGCCCGATTACAACGGTATGCGTACTTTTCCCCTAGGCCGTTCTAGTTAATCGTTTCGAGCATCAGAACTGCGAAAATTTTGAGATTCTCAAGCGTTTCTTACTTCCAAACTGCCATATCTCGCGAACGGATTGACCAATCCGCAAAATTTCTGATGCATCTGAAAGTAGAAAGTCGCCCGATTACAACGGTATGCGTACTTTTCCCCTAGAACGTTCTAGTTATGCTTGTCGAGCATCAGAACTGCGAAAATTTTGAGTTTCTCAAGCGTTTCTTACATCCAAACTGCCATATCTCGCGAACGGATTGACCAATCCGCAAAATTTCTGTTGCATCTGAAAGTACAAACTCGCCCGATTACAACGGTATGCCTACTTTTCCCCTAGGCCGTTCTAGTTATTCGTTTCGAGCATCAGAACTGCGAAAATGTTGAGTTTCTCAAGCGTTTCTTACCTACAAACTGCCATATCTCGCGAACGGATTGACCAATCCGCAAAATTTCTGTTGCATCTGAAAGTAGAAACTCGCCCGATTACAACGGTATGCGTACTTTTCCCCTAGGCCGTTCTAGTTATTCGTTTCGAGCATCAGAACTGCGAAAATTTTGAGTTTCTCAAGCGTTTCTTACCTCCAAACTGCCATATCTCGCGAACGGATTGACCAATCAGCAAAATTTCTGTTGCATCTGAAAGTAGAAACTCGCCCGATTACAACGGTATGCGTACTTTTCCCCTAGTCCGTTCTGGTTATTCGTTTCGAGCATCAGAACTGCGAAAATTTTGAGTTTCTCAAGCGTTTCTTACCTCCAAACTGCCATATCTCGCGAACGGATTGACTAATCCGCAAAATTTCTGTTGCATCTGAAAGTTGAAACTCACCCGATTACAACGGTATGCGTACTTTTCCCCTAGGCCGTTCTAGTTATTCGTTTCGAGCATCAGAACTGCGAAAATGTTGAGTTTCTCAAGCGTTTCTTACCTCCAAACTGCCATATCTCGCGAACGGATTGACCAATCCGCAAAATTTCTGTTGCATCTGAAAGTAGAAACTCGCCCGATTACAACGGTATGCGTACTTTTCCCCTAGGCCGTTCTAGTTATTCGTTTCGAGAATCAGAACTGCGAAAATTTTGAGTTTCTCAAGCGTTTCTTACTTCCAAACCGCCATATCTCGCGAACGGATTGACCAATCCGCAAAATTTCTGTTGCATCTGAAAGTAGAAACTCGCCCGATTACAACGGTATGCGTACTTTTCCCCTAGGCCGTTCTAGTTAATCGTTTCGAGCATCAGAACTGCGAAAATTTTGAGATTCTCAAGCGTTTCTTACTTCCAAACTGCCATATCTCGCGAACGGATTGACCAATCCGCAAAATTTCTGATGCATCTGAAAGTAGAAAGTCGCCCGATTACAACGGTATGCGTACTTTTCCCCTAGAACGTTCTAGTTATGCTTGTCGAGCATCAGAACTGCGAAAATTTTGAGTTTCTCAAGCGTTTCTTACTTCCAAACTGCCATATCTCGCGAACGGATTGACCAATCCGCAAAATTTCTGTTGCATCTGAAAGTACAAACTCGCCCGATTACAACGGTATGCCTACTTTTCCCCTAGGCCGTTCTAGTTATTCGTTTCGAGCATCAGAACTGCGAAAATGTTGAGTTTCTCAAGCGTTTCTTACCTACAAACTGCCATATCTCGCGAACGGATTGACCAATCCGCAAAATTTCTGTTGCATCTGAAAGTAGAAACTCACCCGATTACAACGGTATGCGTACTTTTCCCCTAGGCCGTTCTAGTTATTCGTTTCGAGCATCAGAACTGCGAAAATGTTGAGTTTCTCAAGCGTTTCTTACCTCCAAACTGCCATATCTCGCGAACGGATTGACCAATCCGCAAAATTTCTGTTGCATCTGAAAGTAGAAACTCGCCCGATTACAACGGTATGCGTACTTTTCCCCTAGGCCGTTCTAGTTATTCGTTTCGAGAATCAGAACTGCGAAAATTTTGAGTTTCTCAAGCGTTTCTTACTTCCAAACCGCCATATCTCGCGAACGGATTGACCAATCCGCAAAATTTCTGTTGCATCTGAAAGTAGAAACTCGCCCGATTACAACGGTATGCGTACTTTTCCCCTAGGCCGTTCTAGTTAATCGTTTCGAGCATCAGAACTGCGAAAATTTTGAGATTCTCAAGCGTTTCTTACTTCCAAACTGCCATATCTCGCGAACGGATTGACCAATCCGCAAAATTTCTGATGCATCTGAAAGTAGAAAGTCGCCCGATTACAACGGTATGCGTACTTTTCCCCTAGAACGTTCTAGTTATGCTTGTCGAGCATCAGAACTGCGAAAATTTTGAGTTTCTCAAGCGTTTCTTACTTCCAAACTGCCATATCTCGCGAACGGATTGACCAATCCGCAAAATTTCTGTTGCATCTGAAAGTACAAACTCGCCCGATTACAACGGTATGCCTACTTTTCCCCTAGGCCGTTCTAGTTATTCGTTTCGAGCATCAGAACTGCGAAAATGTTGAGTTTCTCAAGCGTTTCTTACCTACAAACTGCCATATCTCGCGAACGGATAGACCAATCCGCAAAATTTCTGTTGCATCTGAAAGTAGAAACTCGCCCGATTACAACGGTATGCGTACTTTTCCCCTAGGCCGTTCTAGTTATTCGTTTCGAGCATCAGAACTGCGAAAATTTTGAGTTTCTCAAGCGTTTCTTACATCCAAACTGCCATATCTCGCGAACGGATTGACCAATCCGCAAAATTTCTGATGCATCTGAAAGTAGAAAGTCGCCCGATTACAACGGTATGCGTACTTTTCCCCTAGAACGTTCTAGTTATGCTTGTCGAGCATCAGAACTGCGAAAATTTTGAGTTTCTCAAGCGTTTCTTACCTCCAAACTGCCATATCTCGTGAACGGAATGACCAATCCGCAAAATTTCTGTTGCATCTGAAAGTAGAAACTCGCCCGATTACAACGGTGTGCGTACTTTTCCCCTAGTCCGTTCTAGTTATTCGTTTCGAGCATCAGAACTGCGAAAATTTTGAGTTTTTCAAGCGTTTCTTACTTCCAAATTGCCATACCTCGCGAACGGATTGAGCAATCCGCAAAATTTCTGTTGCATCTGAAGGTAGAAACTCGCCCGTTTACAACGGTATGCGTACTTTTCCCCTAGGCCGTTCTAGTTATTCGTTTCGAGCATCAGAACTGCGAAAATTTTGAGTTTCTCAAGCGTTTCTTACTTCAAAACCGCCATATCTCGCGAACGGATTGACCAATCCGCAAAATTTCTGTTGCATCTGAAAGTAGAAACTCGCCCGATTACAACGGTATGCGTACTTTTCCCCTAGGCCGTTCTAGTTATTCGTTTCGAGCATCAGAACTGCGAAAATTTTGAGTTTCTCAAGCGTTTCTTACTTCCAAACCGCCATATCTCGCGAACGGATTGACCAATCCGCAAAATTTCTGTTGCATCTGAAAGTAGAAACTCGCCCGATTGCAACGGTATGCGTACTTTTCCCCTAGGCCGTTCTAGTTAATCGTTTCGAGCATCAGAACTGCGAAAATTTTGAGATTCTCAAGCGTTTCTTACTTCCAAACTGCCATATCTCGCGAACGGATTGACCAATCCGCAAAATTTCTGATGCATCTGAAAGTAGAAAGTCGCCCGATTACAACGGTATGCGTACTTTTCCCCTAGAACGTTGTAGTTATGCTTGTCGAGCATCAGAACTGCGAAAATTTTGAGTTTCTCAAGCGTTTCTTACTTCGAAACCGCCATATCTCGCGAACGGATTGACCAATCCGCAAAATTTCTGTTGCATCTGAAAGTAGAAACTCGCCCGATTGCAACGGTATGCGTACTTTTCCCCTAGGCCGTTCTAGTTAATCGTTTCGAGCATCAGAACTGCGAAAATTTTGAGATTCTCAAGCGTTTCTTACTTCCAAACTGCCATATCTCGCGAACGGATTGACCAATCCGCAAAATTTCTGATGCATCTGAAAGTAGAAAGTCGTCCGATTACAACGGTATGCGTACTTTTCCCCTAGAACGTTCTAGTTATGCTTGTCGAGCATCAGAACTGCGAAAATTTTGAGTTTCTCAAGCGTTTCTTACCTCCAAACTGCCATATCTCGTGAACGGAATGACCAATCCGCAAAATTTCTGTTGCATCTGAAAGTAGAAACTCGCCCGATTACAACGGTATGCGTACTTTTCCCCTAGTCCGTTCTAGTTATTCGTTTCGAGCATCAGAACTGCGAAAATTTTGAGTTTTTCAAGCGTTTCTTACTTCCAAATTGCCATACCTCGCGAACGGATTGAGCAATCCGCAAAATTTCTGTTGCATCTGAAGGTAGAAACTCGCCCGTTTACAACGGTATGCGTACTTTTCCCCTAGGCCGTTCTAGTTATTCGTTTCGAGCATCAGAACTGCGAAAATTTTGAGTTTCTCAAGCGTTTCTTACTTCCAAACCGCCATATCTCGCGAACGGATTGACCAATCCGCAAAATTTCTGTTGCATCTGAAAGTAGAAAGTCGCCCGATTAAAACGGTATGCGTACTTTTCCCCTAGAACGTTCTAGTTATGCTTGTCGAGCATCAGAACTGCGAAAATTTTGAGTTTCTCAAGCGTTTCTTACTTCCAAACTGCCATATCTCGCGAACGGATTGACCAATCCGCAAAATTTCTGTTGCATCTGAAAGTAGAAACTCGCCCGATTACAACGGTCGGTGTAGTTTTCCCCTAGGCCGTTCTAGTTATTCGTTTCGAGCATCAGAACTGCGAAAATGTTGAGTTTCTCAAGCGTTTCTTACCTACAAACTGCCATATCTCGCGAACGGATTGACCAATCCGCAAAATTTCTGTTGCATCTGAAAGTAGAAACTCGCCCGATTACAACGGTATGCGTACTTTTCCCCTAGACCGTTCTAGCTATGCTTGTCGAGCATCAGAACTGCGAAAATTTTGAGTTTCTCAAGCGTTTCTTACCTCCAAACTGCCATATCTCGCGAACGGATTGACCAATCCGCAAAATTTCTGTTGCATCTGAAAGTAGAAACTCGCCCGATTACAACGGTATGCGTACTTTTCCCCTAGGCCGTACTGGTTATTCGTTTCGAGCATCAGAACTGTGAAAATTTTGAGTTTCTCAACCGTTTCTTACCTCCAAACTGCCATATCTCGCGAACGGATTGACCAATCCGCAAAATTTCTGTTGCATCTGAAAGTAGAATGTCGTCCGATTACAACGGTATGCGTACTTTTCCCCTAGACCGTTCTAGTTATGCTTGTCGAGCATCAGAACTGCGAAAATTTTGAGTTTCTCAAGCGTTTCTTACCTCCAAACAGCCATATCTCGCGAACGGATTGACCAATCCGCAAAATTTCTGTTGCATCTGAAAGTAGAAATTCGCCCGATTACAAGGGTATGCGCACTTTTCCCCTAGTCGGTTCTCGTTACTCGTTTCGAGCATCAGAACTGCGAAAATTTTGAGTTTCTCAAGCGTTTCTTACCTCCAAACTGCCATATCTCGCGAACGGATTGACCAATCCGCAAAATTTCTGTTGCATCTGAAAGTAGAAATTCGCCCGATTACAACGGTGTGCGTACTTTTCCCCTAGACCGTTCTGGTTATGCTTGTCGAGCATCAGAACTGCGAAAATTTTGAGTTTCTCAAGCGTTTCTTACCTCCAAACTGCCATATCTCGCGAACGGATTGACCAATCTGCAAAATTTCTGTTGCATCTGAAAGTAGAAACTCGCCCGATTACAACGGTTGGTGCAGTTTTCCCCTAGGCCGTTCTAGTTATTCGTTTCGAGCATCAGAACTGCGAAAATGTTGAGTTTCTCAAGCGTTTCTTACCTACAAACTGCCATATCTCGCGAACGGATTGACCAATCCGCAAAATTTCTGTTGCATCTGAAAGTAGAAACTCGCCCGATTACAACGGTATGCGTACTTTTCCCCTAGTCCGTTCTAGTTATTCGTTTCGAGCATCAGAACTGCGAAAATTTTGAGTTTCTCAAGCGTTTCTTACCTCCAAACTGCCATATCTCGCGAACGGATTGACCAATCCGCAAAATTTCTGTTGCATCTGAAAGTAGAAACTCGCCCGATTACAACGGTATGCGTACTTTTCCCCTAGGCCGTTCTAGTTAATCGTTTCGAGCATCAGAACTGCGAAAATTTTGAGATTCTCAAGCGTTTCTTACTTCCAAACTGCCATATCTCGCGAACGGATTGACCAATCCGCAAAATTTCTGGTGCATCTGAAAGTAGAAACTCGCCAGATTACAACGGTATGCGTACTTTTCCCCTAGGCCGTTCTGGTTATTCGTTTCGAGCATCAGAACTGTGAAAATTTTGAGTTTCTCAACCGTTTCTTACCTCCAAACTGCCGTATCTCGCGAACGGATTGACCAATCCGCAAAATTTCTGTTGCATCTGAAAGTAGAAAGTCGCCCGATTACAACGGTATGCGTACTTTTCCCCTAGAACGTTCTAGTTATGCTTGTCGAGCATCAGAACTGCGAAAATTTTGAGTTTCTCAAGCGTTTCTTACATCCAAACTGCCATATCTCGCGAACGGATTGACCAATTCGCAAAATTTCTGTTGCATCTGAAAGTAGAAACTCGCCCGATTACAACGGTAGGTGTAGTTTTCCCCTAGGCCGTTCTAGTTATTCGTTTCGAGCATCAGAACTGCGAAAATATTGAGTTTCTCAAGCGTTTCTTACCTACAAACTGCCATATCTCGCGAACGGATTGACCAATCCGCAAAATTTCTGTTGCATCTGAAAGTAGAAAGTCGCCCGATTACAACGGTATGCGTACTTTTCCACTAGACCGTTCTAGCTATGCTTGTCGAGCATCAGAACTGCGAAAATTTTGAGTTTCTCAAGCGTTTCTTACATCCAAACTGCCATATCTCGCGAACGGATTGACCAATCCGCAAAATTTCTGTTGCATCTGAAAGTAGAAACTCGCCCGATTATAACGGTATGCGTACTTTTCCCCTAGGCCGTACTGGTTATTCGTTTCGAGCATCAGAACTGTGAAAATTTTGAGTTTCTCAACCGTTTCTTACCTCCAAACTGCCATATCTCGCGAACGGATTGACCAATCCGCAAAATTTCTGTTGCATCTGAAAGTAGAATGTCGTCCGATTACAACGGTATGCGTACTTTTCCCCTAGACCGTTCTAGTTATGCTTGTCGAGCATCAGAACTGCGAAAATTTTGAGTTTCTCAAACTTTCTTACCTCCAAACAGACATATCTCGCGAACGGATTGACCAATCCGCAAAATTTCTGTTGCATCTGAAAGTAGAAATTCGCCCGATTACAAGGGTATGCGCACTTTTCCCCTAGTCGGTTCTCGTTACTCGTTTCGAGCATCAGAACTGCGAAAATTTTGAGTTTCTCAAGCGTTTCTTACCTCTAAACTGCCATATCTCGCGAACGGATTGACCAATCCGCAAAATTTCTGTTGCATCTGAAAGTAGAAATTCGCCCGATTACAACGGTGTGCGTACTTTTCCCCTAGACCGTTCTAGTTATGCTTGTCGAGCATCAGAACTGCGAAAATTTTGAGTTTCTCAAGCGTTTCTTACTTCCAAACTGCCATATCTCGCGAACGGATTGACCAATCTGCAAAATTTCTGTTGCATCTGAAAGTAGAAACTCGCCCGATTACAACGGTAGGTGTAGTTTTCCCCTAGGCCGATCTAGTTATTCGTTTCGAGCATCAGAACTGCGAAAATGTTGAGTTTCTCAAGCGTTTCTTACCTACAAACTGCCATATCTCGCGAACGGATTGACCAATCCGCAAAATTTCTGTTGCATCTGAAAGTAGAAACTCGCCCGATTACAACGGTATGCGTACTTTTCCCCTAGTCCGTTCTAGTTATTCGTTTCGAGCATCAGAACTGCGAAAATTTTGAGTTTCTCAAGCGTTTCTTACTTCCAAACTGCCATATCTCGCGAACGGATTGACCAATCCGCAAAATTTCTGTTGCATCTGAAAGTAGAAACTCGCCCGATTACAACGGTATGCGTACTTTTCCCCTAGTCCGTTCTAGTTATTCGTTTCGAGCATCAGAACTGCGAAAATTTTGAGTTTTTCAAGCGTTTCTTACTTCCAAATTGCCATACGTCGCGAACGGATTGAGCAATCCGCAAAATTTCTGTTGCATCTGAAGGTAGAAACTCGCCCGTTTACAACGGTATGCGTACTTTTCCCCTAGGCCGTTCTAGTTATTCGTTTCGAGCATCAGAACTGCGAAAATTTTGAGTTTCTCAAGCGTTTCTTACTTCAAAACCGCCATATCTCGCGAACGGATTGACCAATCCGCAAAATTTCTGTTGCATCTGAAAGTAGAAACTCGCCCGATTACAACGGTATGCGTACTTTTCCCCTAGGCCGTTCTAGTTAATCGTTTCGAGCATCAGAACTGCGAAAATTTTGAGATTCTCAAGCGTTTCTTACTTCCAAACTGCCATATCTCGCGAACGGATTGACCAATCCGCAAAATTTCTGATGCATCTGAAAGTAGAAAGTCGCCCGATTACAACGGTAGGCGTACTTTTCCCCTAGAACGTTCTAGTTATGCTTGTCGAGCATCAGAACTGCGAAAATTTTGAGTTTCTCAAGCGTTTCTTACCTCCAAACTGCCATATCTCGTGAACGGAATGACCAATCCGCAAAATTTCTGTTGCATCTGAAAGTAGAAACTCGCCCGATTACAACGGTATGCGTACTTTACCCTAGTCCGTTCTAGTTATTCGTTTCGAGCATCAGAACTGCGAAAATTTTGAGTTTTTCAAGCGTTTCTTACTTCCAAATTGCCATACCTCGCGAACGGATTGAGCAATCCGCAAAATTTCTGTTGCATCTGAAGGTAGAAACTCGCCCGTTTACAACGGTATGCGTACTTTTCCCCTAGGCCGTTCTAGTTATTCGTTTCGAGCATCAGAACTGCGAAAATTTTGAGTTTCTCAAGCGTTTCTTACTTCCAAACCGCCATATCTCGCGAACGGATTGACCAATCCGCAAAATTTCTGTTGCATCTGAAAGTAGAAACTCGCCCGATTACAACGGTAGGCGTACTTTTCCCCTAGGCCGTTCTAGTTAATCGTTTCGAGCATCAGAACTGCGAAAATTTTGAGTTTCTCAAGCGTTTCTTACTTCCAAACTGCCATATCTCGCGAACGGATTGACCAATCCGCAAAATTTCTGATGCATCTGAAAGTAGAAACTCGCCAGATTACAAGGGTATGCGTACTTTTCCCCTAGGCCGTTCTGGTTATTCGTTTCGAGCATCAGAACTGTGAAAATTTTGAGTTTCTCAACCGTTTCTTACCTCCAAACTGCCGTATCTCGCGAACGGATTGACCAATCCGCAAAATTTCTGTTGCATCTGAAAGTAGAAAGTCGCCCGATTACAACGGTATGCGTACTTTTCCCCTAGAACGTCCTAGTTATGCTTGTCGAGCATCAGAACTGCGAAAATTTTGAGTTTCTCAAGCGTTTCTTACATCCAAACTGCCATATCTCGCGAACGGATTGATCAATCCGCAAAATTTCTGTTGCATCTGAAAGTAGAAACTCGCCCGATTACAACGGTAGGTGTAGTTTTCCCCTAGGCCGTTCTAGTTATTCGTTTCGAGCATCAGAACTGCGAAAATATTGAGTTTCTCAAGCGTTTCTTACCTACAAACTGCCATATCTCGCGAACGGATTGACCAATCCGCAAAATTTCTGTTGCATCTGAAAGTAGAAAGTCGCCCGATTACAACGGTATGCGTACTTTTCCCCTAGACCGTTCTAGCTATGCTTGTCGAGCATCAGAACTGCGAAAATTTTGAGTTTCTCAAGCGTTTCTTACCTCCAAACTGCCATATCTCGCGAACGGATTGACCAATCCGCAAAATTTCTGTTGCATCTGAAAGTAGAAACTCGCCCGATTATAACGGTATGCGTACTTTTCCCCTAGGCCGTACTGGTTATTCGTTTCGAGCATCAGAACTGTGAAAATTTTGAGTTTCTCAACCGTTTCTTACCTCCAAACTGCCATATCTCGCGAACGGATTGACCAATCCGCAAAGTTTCTGTTGCATCTGAAAGTAGAATGTCGTCCGATTACAACGGTATGCGTACTTTTCCCCTAGACCGTTCTAGTTATGCTTGTCGAGCATCAGAACTGCGAAAATTTTGAGTTTCTCAAACGTTTCTTACCTCCAAACAGCCATATCTCGCGAACGGATTGACCAATCCGCAAAATTTCTGTTGCATCTGAAAGTAGAAATTCGCCCGATTACAAGGGTATGCGTACTTCTCCCCTAGTCCGTTCTCGTTACTCGTTTCGAGGATCAGAACTGCGAAAATTTTGAGTTTCTCAAGCGTTTCTTACCTCCAAACTGCCATATCTCGCGAACGGATTGACCAATCCGCAAAATTTCTGTCGCATCTGAAAGTAGAAACTCGCCCGATTACAACGGTATGCGTACTTTTCCCCTAGTCCGTTCTAGTTATTCGTTTCGAGCATCAGAACTGCGAAAATTTTGAGTTTCTCAAGCGTTTCTTACCTCCAAACTGCCATATCTCGCGAACGGATTGACCAATCCGCAAAATTTCTGTTGCATCTGAAAGTAGAAACTCGCCCGATTACAACGGTATGCGTACTTTTCCCCTAGGCCGTTCTAGTTATTCGTTTCGAGCATCAGAACTGCGAAAATTTTGAGTTTCTCAAGCGTTTCTTACTTCCAAACCGCCATATCTCGCGAACGGATTGACCAATCCGCAAAATTTTTGTTGCATCTGAAAGTAGAAGCTCGCCCGATTACAACGGTATGCCTACTTTTCCCCTAGGCCGTTCTAGTTAATCGTTTCGAGCATCAGAACTGCGAAAATTTTGAGATTCTCAAGCGTTTCTTACTTCCAAACTGCCATATCTCGCGAACGGATTGACCAATCCGCAAAATTTCTGATGCATCTGAAAGTAGAAAGTCGCCCGATTACAACGGTATGCGTACTTTTCCCCTAGAACGTTCTAGTTATGCTTGTCGAGCATCAGAACTGCGAAAATTTTGAGTTTCTCAAGCGTTTCTTACCTCCAAACTGCCATATCTCGTGAACAGAATGACCAATCCGCAAAATTTCTGTTGCATCTGAAAGTAGAAACTCGCCCGATTACAACGGTATGCGTACTTTTCCCCTAGTCCGTTCTAGTTATTCGTTTCGAGCATCAGAACTGCGAAAATTTTGAGTTTTTCAAGCGTTTCTTACTTCCAAATTGCCATACCTCGCGAACGGATTGACCAATCCGCAAAATTTCTGTTGCATCTGAAAGTAGAAACTCGCCCGATTACAACGGTATGCGTACTTTTCCCCTAGGCCGTTCTAGTTAATCGTTTCGAGCATCAGAACTGCGAAAATTTTGAGTTTCTCAAGCGTTTCTTACTTCCAAACTGCCATATCTCGCGAACGGATTGACCAATCCGCAAAATTTCTGATGCATCTGAAAGTAGAAACTCGCCAGATTACAACGGTATGCGTACTTTTCCCCTAGGCCGTTCTGGTTATTCGTTTCGAGCATCAGAACTGTGAAAATTTTGAGTTTCTCAACCGTTTCTTACCTCCAAACTGCCGTATCTCGCGAACGGATTGACCAATCCGCAAAATTTCTGTTGCATCTGAAAGTAGAAAGTCGCCCGATTACAACGGTATGCGTACTTTTCCCCTAGAACGTTCTAGTTATGCTTGTCGAGCATCAGAACTGCGAAAATTTTGAGTTTCTCAAGCGTTTCTTACTTCCAAACTGCCATATCTCGCGAACGGATTGACCAATCCGAAAAATTTTTGTTGCATCTGAAAGTAGAAACTCGCCCGATTACAACGGTAGGTGTAGTTTTCCCCTAGGCCGTTCTAGTTATTCGTTTCGAGCATCAGAACTGCGAAAATGTTGAGTTTCTCAAGCGTTTCTTACCTACAAACTGCCATATCTCGCGAACGGATTGACCAATCCGCAAAATTTCTGTTGCATCTGAAAGTAGAAAGTGGCCCGATTACAACGGTATGCGTACTTTTCCCCTAGACCGTTCTAGCTATGCTTGTCGAGCATCAGAACTGCGAAAATTTTGAGTTTCTCAAGCGTTTCTTACCTCCAAACTGCCATATCTCGCGAACGGATTGACCAATCCGCAAAATTTCTGTTGCATCTGAAAGTAGAAACTCGCCCGATTACAACGGTATGCGTACTTTTCCCCTAGGCCGTTCTAGTTATTCGTTTCGAGCATCAGAACTGCGAAAATGTTGAGTTTCTCAAGCGTTTCTTACCTACAAACTGCCATATCTCGCGAACGGATTGACCAATCCGCAAAATTTCTGTTGCATCTGAAAGTACAAACTCGCCCGATTACAACGGTATGCCTACTTTTCCCCTAGGCCGTTCTAGTTATTCGTTTCGAGCATCAGAACTGCGAAAATGTTGAGTTTCTCAAGCGTTTCTTACCTACAAAATGCCCTATCTCGCGAACGGATTGACCAATCCGCAAAATTTCTGTTGCATCTGAAAGTAGAAACACGCCCGATTACAACGGTATGCGTTCTTTTCCCCTAGTCCGTTCTGGTTATTCGTTTCGAGCATCAGAACTGCGAAAATTTTGAGTTTCTCAAGCGTTTCTTACCTCCAAACTGCCATATCTCGCGAACGGATTGACTAATCCGCAAAATTTCTGTTGCATCTGAAAGTAGAAACTCACCCGATTACAACGGTATGCGTACTTTTCCCCTAGGCCGTTCTAGTTATTCGTTTCGAGCATCAGAACTGCGAAAATTTTGAGTTTCTCAAGCGTTTCTTACCTCCAAACTGCCATATCTCGCGAACGGATTGACCAATCCGCAAAATTTCTGTTGCATCTGAAAGTAGAAACTCGCCCGATTACAACGGTATGCGTACTTTTCCCCTAGGCCGTTCTAGTTATTCGTTTCGAGCATCAGAACTGCGAAAATTTTGAGTTTTTCAAGCGTTTCTTACTTCCAAATTGCCATACCTCGCGAACGGATTGAGCAATCCGCAAAATTTCTGTTGCATCTGAAGGTAGAAACTCGCCCGTTTACAACGGTATGCGTACTTTTCCCCTAGGCCGTTCTAGTTGTGCTTGTCGAGCATCAGAACTGCGAAAATTTTGAGTTTCTCAAGCGTTTCTTACCTCCAAACTGCCATATCTCGCGAACGGATTGACCAATCCGCAAAATTTCTGTTGCATCTGAAAGTAGAATGTCGTCCGATTACAACGATATGCGTACTTTTCCCCTAGACCGGTCTAGTTATGCTTGTCGAGCATCAGAACTGCGAAAATTTTGAGTTTCTCAAGCGTTTCTTACCTCCAAACTGCCATATCTCGCGAACGGATTGAACAATCCGCAAAATTTCTGATGCATCTGAAAGTAGAAAGTCGCCCGATTACAACGGTATGCGTACTTTTCCCCTAGAACGTTCTAGTTATGCTTGTCGAGCATCAGAACTGCGAAAATTTTGAGTTTCTCAAGCGTTTCTTACTTCCAAACTGCCATATCTCGCGAACGGATTGACCAATCCGCAAAATTTTTGTTGCATCTGAAAGTAGAAACTCGCCCGATTATAACGGTAGGTGTAGTTTTCCCCTAGGCCGTTCTAGTTATTCGTTTCGAGCATCAGAACTGCGAAAATGTTGAGTTTCTCAAGCGTTTCTTACCTACAAACTGCCATATCTCGCGAACGGATTGACCAATCCGCAAAATTTCTGTTGCATCTGAAGGTAGAAACTCGCCCGTTTACAACGGTATGCGTACTTTTCCCCTAGGCCGTTCTAGTTATTCGTTTCGAGCATCAGAACTGCGAAAATTTTGAGTTTCTCAAGCGTTTCTTACCTCCAAACTGCCGTATCTCGCGAACGGATTGACCAATCCGCAAAATTTCTGTTGCATCTGAAAGTAGAAAGTCGCCCGATTACAACGGTATGCGTACTTTTCCCCTAGAACGTCCTAGTTATGCTTGTCGAGCATCAGAACTGCGAAAATTTTGAGTTTCTCAAGCGTTTCTTACATCCAAACTGCCATATCTCGCGAACGGATTGATCAATCCGCAAAATTTCTGTTGCATCTGAAAGTAGAAACTCGCCCGATTACAACGGTAGGTGTAGTTTTCCCCTAGGCCGTTCTAGTTATTCGTTTCGAGCATCAGAACTGCGAAAATGTTGAGTTTCTCAAGCGTTTCTTACCTACAAACTGCCATATCTCGCGAACGGATTGACCAATCCGCAAAATTTCTGTTGCATCTGAAAGTAGAAACTCGCCCGATTACAACGGTATGCGTACTTTTCCCCTAGTCCGTTCTAGTTATTCGTTTCGAGCATCAGAACTGCGAAAATTTTGAGTTTCTCAAGCGTTTCTTACTTCCAAACTGCCATATCTCGCGAACGGATTGACCAATCCGCAAAATTTCTGTTGCATCTGAAAGTAGAAACTCGCCCGATTACAACGGTATGCGTACTTTTCCCCTAGTCCGTTCTAGTTATTCGTTTCGAGCATCAGAACTGCGAAAATTTTGAGTTTTTCAAGCGTTTCTTACTTCCAAATTGCCATACGTCGCGAACGGATTGAGCAATCCGCAAAATTTCTGTTGCATCTGAAGGTAGAAACTCGCCCGTTTACAACGGTATGCGTACTTTTCCCCTAGGCCGTTCTAGTTATTCGTTTCGAGCATCAGAACTGCGAAAATTTTGAGTTTCTCAAGCGTTTCTTACTTCAAAACCGCCATATCTCGCGAACGGATTGACCAATCCGCAAAATTTCTGTTGCATCTGAAAGTAGAAACTCGCCCGATTACAACGGTATGCGTACTTTTCCCCTAGGCCGTTCTAGTTAATCGTTTCGAGCATCAGAACTGCGAAAATTTTGAGATTCTCAAGCGTTTCTTACTTCCAAACTGCCATATCTCGCGAACGGATTGACCAATCCGCAAAATTTCTGATGCATCTGAAAGTAGAAAGTCGCCCGATTACAACGGTGGGCGTACTTTTCCCCTAGAACGTTCTAGTTATGCTTGTCGAGCATCAGAACTGCGAAAATTTTGAGTTTCTCAAGCGTTTCTTACCTCCAAACTGCCATATCTCGTGAACGGAATGACCAATCCGCAAAATTTCTGTTGCATCTGAAAGTAGAAACTCGCCCGATTACAACGGTATGCGTACTTTTCCCCTAGTCCGTTCTAGTTATTCGTTTCGAGCATCAGAACTGCGAAAATTTTGAGTTTTTCAAGCGTTTCTTACTTCCAAATTGCCATACCTCGCGAACGGATTGAGCAATCCGCAAAATTTCTGTTGCATCTGAAGGTAGAAACTCGCCCGTTTACAACGGTATGCGTACTTTTCCCCTAGGCCGTTCTAGTTATTCGTTTCGAGCATCAGAACTGCGAAAATTTTGAGTTTCTCAAGCGTTTCTTACTTCCAAACCGCCATATCTCGCGAACGGATTGACCAATCCGCAAAATTTCTGTTGCATCTGAAAGTAGAAACTCGCCCGATTACAACGGTAGGCGTACTTTTCCCCTAGGCCGTTCTAGTTAATCGTTTCGAGCATCAGAACTGCGAAAATTTTGAGTTTCTCAAGCGTTTCTTACTTCCAAACTGCCATATCTCGCGAACGGATTGACCAATCCGCAAAATTTCTGATGCATCTGAAAGTAGAAACTCGCCAGATTACAAGGGTATGCGTACTTTTCCCCTAGGCCGTTCTGGTTATTCGTTTCGAGCATCAGAACTGTGAAAATTTTGAGTTTCTCAACCGTTTCTTACCTCCAAACTGCCGTATCTCGCGAACGGATTGACCAATCCGCAAAATTTCTGTTGCATCTGAAAGTAGAAAGTCGCCCGATTACAACGGTATGCGTACTTTTCCCCTAGAACGTCCTAGTTATGCTTGTCGAGCATCAGAACTGCGAAAATTTTGAGTTTCTCAAGCGTTTCTTACATCCAAACTGCCATATCTCGCGAACGGATTTATCAATCCGCAAAATTTCTGTTGCATCTGAAAGTAGAAACTCGCCCGATTACAACGGTAGGTGTAGTTTTCCCCTAGGCCGTTCTAGTTATTCGTTTCGAGCATCAGAACTGCGAAAATATTGAGTTTCTCAAGCGTTTCTTACCTACAAACTGCCATATCTCGCGAACGGATTGACCAATCCGCAAAATTTCTGTTGCATCTGAAAGTAGAAAGTCGCCCGATTACAACGGTATGCGTACTTTTCCCCTAGACCGTTCTAGCTATGCTTGTCGAGCATCAGAACTGCGAAAATTTTGAGTTTCTCAAGCGTTTCTAACCTCCAAACTGCCATATCTCGCGAACGGATTGACCAATCCGCAAAATTTCTGTTGCATCTGAAAGTAGAAACTCGCCCGATTATAACGGTATGCGTACTTTTCCCCTAGGCCGTACTGGTTATTCGTTTCGAGCATCAGAACTGTGAAAATTTTGAGTTTCTCAACCGTTTCTTACCTCCAAACTGCCATATCTCGCGAACGGATTGACCAATCCGCAAAGTTTCTGTTGCATCTGAAAGTAGAATGTCGTCCGATTACAACGGTATGCGTACTTTTCCCCTAGACCGTTCTAGTTATGCTTGTCGAGCATCAGAACTGCGAAAATTTTGAGTTTCTCAAACGTTTCTTACCTCCAAACAGCCATATCTCGCGAACGGATTGACCAATCCGCAAAATTTCTGTTGCATCTGAAAGTAGAAATTCGCCCGATTACAAGGGTATGCGTACTTCTCCCCTAGTCCGTTCTCGTTACTCGTTTCGAGGATCAGAACTGCGAAAATTTTGAGTTTCTCAAGCGTTTCTTACCTCCAAACTGCCATATCTCGCGAACGGATTGACCAATCCGCAAAATTTCTGTCGCATCTGAAAGTAGAAACTCGCCCGATTACAACGGTATGCGTACTTTTCCCCTAGTCCGTTCTAGTTATTCGTTTCGAGCATCAGAACTGCGAAAATTTTGAGTTTCTCAAGCGTTTCTTACCTCCAAACTGCCATATCTCGCGAACGGATTGACCAATCCGCAAAATTTCTGTTGCATCTGAAAGTAGAAACTCGCCCGATTACAACGGTATGCGTACTTTTCCCCTAGGCCGTTCTAGTTATTCGTTTCGAGCATCAGAACTGCGAAAATTTTGAGTTTCTCAAGCGTTTCTTACTTCCAAACCGCCATATCTCGCGAACGGACTGACCAATCCGCAAAATTTTTGTTGCATCTGAAATTAGAAGCTCGCCCGATTACAACGGTATTCCTACTTTTCCCCTAGGCCGTTCTAGTTAATCGTTTCGAGCATCAGAACTGCGAAAATTTTGAGATTCTCAAGCGTTTCTTACTTCCAAACTGCCATATCTCGCGAACGGATTGACCAATCCGCAAAATTTCTGATGCATCTGAAAGTAGAAAGTCGCCCGATTACAACGGTATGCGTACTTTTCCCCTAGAACGTTCTAGTTATGCTTGTCGAGCATCAGAACTGCGAAAATTTTGAGTTTCTCAAGCGTTTCTTACCTCCAAACTGCCATATCTCGTGAACAGAATGACCAATCCGCAAAATTTCTGTTGCATCTGAAAGTAGAAACTCGCCCGATTACAACGGTATGCGTACTTTTCCCCTAGTCCGTTCTAGTTATTCGTTTCGAGCATCAGAACTGCGAAAATTTTGAGTTTTTCAAGCGTTTCTTACTTCCAAATTGCCATACCTCGCGAACGGATTGAGCAATCCGCAAAATTTCTGTTGCATCTGAAGGTAGAAACTCCCCCGTTTACAACGGTATGCGTACTTTTCCCCTAGGCCGTTCTAGTTATTCGTTTCGAGCATCAGAACTGCGAAAATTTTGAGTTTCTCAAGCGTTTCTTACTTCCAAACCGCCATATCTCGCGAACGGATTGACCAATCCGCAAAATTTCTGTTGCATCTGAAAGTAGAAAGTCGCCCGATTACAACGGTATGCGTACTTTTCCCCTAGAACGTTCTAGTTATGCTTGTCGAGCATCAGAACTGCGAAAATTTTGAGTTTCTCAAGCGTTTCTTACTTCCAAACTGCCATATCTCGCGAACGGATTGACCAATCCGAAAAATTTTTGTTGCATCTGAAAGTAGAAACTCGCCCGATTACAACGGTAGGTGTAGTTTTCCCCTAGGCCGTTCTAGTTATTCGTTTCGAGCATCAGAACTGCGAAAATGTTGAGTTTCTCAAGCGTTTCTTACCTACAAACTGCCATATCTCGCGAACGGATTGACCAATCCGCAAAATTTCTGTTGCATCTGAAAGTAGAAAGTGGCCCGATTACAACGGTATGCGTACTTTTCCCCTAGACCGTTCTAGCTATGCTTGTCGAGCATCAGAACTGCGAAAATTTTGAGTTTCTCAAGCGTTTCTTACCTCCAAACTGCCATATCTCGCGAACGGATTGACCAATCCGCAAAATTTCTGTTGCATCTGAAAGTAGAAACTCGCCCGATTACAACGGTATGCGTACTTTTCCCCTAGGCCGTTCTAGTTATTCGTTTCGAGCATCAGAACTGCGAAAATGTTGAGTTTCTCAAGCGTTTCTTACCTACAAACTGCCATATCTCGCGAACGGATTGACCAATCCGCAAAATTTCTGTTGCATCTGAAAGTACAAACTCGCCCGATTACAACGGTATGCCTACTTTTCCCCTAGGCCGTTCTAGTTATTCGTTTCGAGCATCAGAACTGCGAAAATGTTGAGTTTCTCAAGCGTTTCTTACCTACAAAATGCCCTATCTCGCGAACGGATTGACCAATCCGCAAAATTTCTGTTGCATCTGAAAGTAGAAACACGCCCGATTACAACGGTATGCGTTCTTTTCCCCTAGTCCGTTCTGGTTATTCGTTTCGAGCATCAGAACTGCGAAAATTTTGAGTTTTTCAAGCGTTTCTTACTTCCAAATTGCCATACCTCGCGAACGGATTGAGCAATCCGCAAAATTTCTGTTGCATCTGAAGGTAGAATCTCGCCCGTTTACAACGGTATGCGTACTTTTCCCCTAGGCCGTTCTAGTTGTGCTTGTCGAGCATCAGAACTGCGAAAATTTTGAGTTTCTCAAGCGTTTCTTACCTCCAAACTGCCATATCTCGCGAACGGATTGACCAATCCGCAAAATTTCTGTTGCATCTGAAAGTAGAATGTCGTCCGATTACAACGATATGCGTACTTTTCCCCTAGACCGGTCTAGTTATGCTTGTCGAGCATCAGAACTGCGAAAATTTTGAGTTTCTCAAGCGTTTCTTACCTCCAAACTGCCATATCTCGCGAACGGATTGACCAATCCGCAAAATTTCTGATGCATCTGAAAGTAGAAAGTCGCCCGATTACAACGGTATGCGTACTTTTCCCCTAGAACGTTCTAGTTATGCTTGTCGAGCATCAGAACTGCGAAAATTTTGAGTTTCTCAAGCGTTTCTTACTTCCAAACTGCCATATCTCGCGAACGGATTGACCAATCCGCAAAATTTTTGTTGCATCTGAAAGTAGAAACTCGCCCGATTATAATGGTAGGTGTAGTTTTCCCCTAGGCCGTTCTAGTTATTCGTTTCGAGCATCAGAACTGCGAAAATGTTGAGTTTCTCAAGCGTTTCTTACCTACAAACTGCCATATCTCGCGAACGGATTGACCAATCCGCAAAATTTCTGTTGCATCTGAAAGTAGAAACTCGCCCGATTACAACGGTATGCGTACTTTTCCCCTAGGCCGTACTGGTTATTCGTTTCGAGCATCAGAACTGTGAAAATTTTGAGTTTCTCAACCGTTTCTTACCTCCAAACTGCCATATCTCGCGAACGGATTGACCAATCCGCAAAATTTCTGTTGCATCTGAAAGTAGAATGTCGTCCGATTACAACGGTATGCGTACTTTTCCCCTAGACCGCTCTAGTTATGCTTGTCGAGCATCAGAACTGCGAAAATTTTGAGTTTCTCAAGCGTTTCTTACCTCCAAACAGCCATATCTCGCGAACGGATTGACCAATCCGCAAAATTTCTGTTGCATCTGAAAGTAGAAATTCGCCCGATTACAAGGGTATGCGCACTTTTCCCCTAGTCGGTTCTAGTTACTCGTTTCGAGCATCAGAACTGCGAAAATTTTGAGTTTCTCAAGCGTTTCTTACCTCCAAACTGCCATATCTCGCGAACGGATTGACCAATCCGCAAAATTTCTGTTGCATCTGAAAGTAGAAATTCGCCCGATTACAAGGGTATGCGCACTTTTCCCCTAGTCGGTTCTAGTTACTCGTTTCGAGCATCAGAACTGCGAAAATTTTGAGTTTCTCAAGCGTTTCTTACCTCCAAACTGCCATATCTCGCGAACGGATTGACCAATCCGCAAAATTTCTGTTGCATCTGAAAGTAGAAACTCGCCCGATTACAACGGTATGCGTACTTTTCCCCTAGTCCGTTCTAGTTATTCGTTTCGAGCATCAGAACTGCGAAAATTTTGAGTTTTTCAAGCGTTTCTTACTTCCAAATTGCCATACCTCGCGAACGGATTGAGCAATCCGCAAAATTTCTGTTGCATCTGAAGGTAGAAACTCCCCCGTTTACAACGGTATGCGTACTTTTCCCCTAGGCCGTTCTAGTTATTCGTTTCGAGCATCAGAACTGCGAAAATTTTGAGTTTCTCAAGCGTTTCTTACTTCCAAACCGCCATATCTCGCGAACGGATTGACCAATCCGCAAAATTTCTGTTGCATCTGAAAGTAGAAAGTCGCCCGATTACAACGGTATGCGTACTTTTCCCCTAGAACGTTCTAGTTATGCTTGTCGAGCATCAGAACTGCGAAAATTTTGAGTTTCTCAAGCGTTTCTTACTTCCAAACTGCCATATCTCGCGAACGGATTGACCAATCCGAAAAATTTTTGTTGCATCTGAAAGTAGAAACTCGCCCGATTACAACGGTAGGTGTAGTTTTCCCCTAGGCCGTTCTAGTTATTCGTTTCGAGCATCAGAACTGCGAAAATGTTGAGTTTCTCAAGCGTTTCTTACCTACAAACTGCCATATCTCGCGAACGGATTGACCAATCCGCAAAATTTCTGTTGCATCTGAAAGTAGAAAGTGGCCCGATTACAACGGTATGCGTACTTTTCCCCTAGACCGTTCTAGCTATGCTTGTCGAGCATCAGAACTGCGAAAATTTTGAGTTTCTCAAGCGTTTCTTACCTCCAAACTGCCATATCTCGCGAACGGATTGACCAATCCGCAAAATTTCTGTTGCATCTGAAAGTAGAAACTCGCCCGATTACAACGGTATGCGTACTTTTCCCCTAGGCCGTTCTAGTTATTCGTTTCGAGCATCAGAACTGCGAAAATGTTGAGTTTCTCAAGCGTTTCTTACCTACAAACTGCCATATCTCGCGAACGGATTGACCAATCCGCAAAATTTCTGTTGCATCTGAAAGTACAAACTCGCCCGATTACAACGGTATGCCTACTTTTCCCCTAGGCCGTTCTAGTTATTCGTTTCGAGCATCAGAACTGCGAAAATGTTGAGTTTCTCAAGCGTTTCTTACCTACAAAATGCCCTATCTCGCGAACGGATTGACCAATCCGCAAAATTTCTGTTGCATCTGAAAGTAGAAACACGCCCGATTACAACGGTATGCGTTCTTTTCCCCTAGTCCGTTCTGGTTATTCGTTTCGAGCATCAGAACTGCGAAAATTTTGAGTTTTTCAAGCGTTTCTTACTTCCAAATTGCCATACCTCGCGAACGGATTGAGCAATCCGCAAAATTTCTGTTGCATCTGAAGGTAGAAACTCGCCCGTTTACAACGGTATGCGTACTTTTCCCCTAGGCCGTTCTAGTTGTGCTTGTCGAGCATCAGAACTGCGAAAATTTTGAGTTTCTCAAGCGTTTCTTACCTCCAAACTGCCATATCTCGCGAACGGATTGACCAATCCGCAAAATTTCTGTTGCATCTGAAAGTAGAATGTCGTCCGATTACAACGATATGCGTACTTTTCCCCTAGACCGGTCTAGTTATGCTTGTCGAGCATCAGAACTGCGAAAATTTTGAGTTTCTCAAGCGTTTCTTACCTCCAAACTGCCATATCTCGCGAACGGATTGACCAATCCGCAAAATTTCTGATGCATCTGAAAGTAGAAAGTCGCCCGATTACAACGGTATGCGTACTTTTCCCCTAGAACGTTCTAGTTATGCTTGTCGAGCATCAGAACTGCGAAAATTTTGAGTTTCTCAAGCGTTTCTTACTTCCAAACTGCCATATCTCGCGAACGGATTGACCAATCCGCAAAATTTTTGTTGCATCTGAAAGTAGAAACTCGCCCGATTATAACGGTAGGTGTAGTTTTCCCCTAGGCCGTTCTAGTTATTCGTTTCGAGCATCAGAACTGCGAAAATGTTGAGTTTCTCAAGCGTTTCTTACCTACAAACTGCCATATCTCGCGAACGGATTGACCAATCCGCAAAATTTCTGTTGCATCTGAAAGTAGAAACTCGCCCGATTACAACGGTATGCGTACTTTTCCCCTAGGCCGTACTGGTTATTCGTTTCGAGCATCAGAACTGTGAAAATTTTGATTTTCTCAACCGTTTCTTACCTCCAAACTGCCATATCTCGCGAACGGATTGACCAATCCGCAAAATTTCTGTTGCATCTGAAAGTAGAATGTCGTCCGATTACAACGGTATGCGTACTTTTCCCCTAGACCGCTCTAGTTATGCTTGTCGAGCATCAGAACTGCGAAAATTTTGAGTTTCTCAAGCGTTTCTTACCTCCAAACAGCCATATCTCGCGAACGGATTGACCAATCCGCAAAATTTCTGTTGCATCTGAAAGTAGAAATTCGCCCGATTACAACGGTGTGCGTACTTTTCCCCTAGACCGTTCTAGTTATGCTTGTCGAGCATCAGAACTGCGAAAATTTTGAGTTTCTCAAGCGTTTCTTACCTCCAAACTGCCATATCTCGCGAACGGATTGACCAATCTGCAAAATTTCTGTTGCATCTGAAAGTAGAAACTCGCCCGATTACAACGGTAGGTGTAGTTTTCCCCTAGTCCGTTCTAGTTATTCGTTTCGAGCATCAGAACTGCGAAAATTTTGAGTTTCTCAAGCGTTTCTTACTTCCAAACTGCCATATCTCGCGAACGGATTGACCAATCCGCAAAATTTCTGATGCATCTGAAAGTAGAAACTCGCCAGATTACAAGGGTATGCGTACTTTTCCCCTAGGCCGTTCTGGTTATTCGTTTCGAGCATCAGAACTGTGAAAATTTTGAGTTTCTCAACCGTTTCTTACCTCCAAACTGCCGTATCTCGCGAACGGATTGACCAATCCGCAAAATTTCTGTTGCATCTGAAAGTAGAAAGTCGCCCGATTACAACGGTATGCGTACTTTTCCCCTAGAACGTCCTAGTTATGCTTGTCGAGCATCAGAACTGCGAAAATTTTGAGTTTCTCAAGCGTTTCTTACATCCAAACTGCCATATCTCGCGAACGGATTGATCAATCCGCAAAATTTCTGTTGCATCTGAAAGTAGAAACTCGCCCGATTACAACGGTAGGTGTAGTTTTCCCCTAGGCCGTTCTAGTTATTCGTTTCGAGCATCAGAACTGCGAAAATATTGAGTTTCTCAAGCGTTTCTTACCTACAAACTGCCATATCTCGCGAACGGATTGACCAATCCGCAAAATTTCTGTTGCATCTGAAAGTAGAAAGTCGCCCGATTACAACGGTATGCGTACTTTTCCCCTAGACCGTTCTAGCTATGCTTGTCGAGCATCAGAACTGCGAAAATTTTGAGTTTCTCAAGCGTTTCTTACCTCCAAACTGCCATATCTCGCGAACGGATTGACCAATCCGCAAAATTTCTGTTGCATCTGAAAGTAGAAACTCGCCCGATTATAACGGTATGCGTACTTTTCCCCTAGGCCGTACTGGTTATTCGTTTCGAGCATCAGAACTGTGAAAATTTTGAGTTTCTCAACCGTTTCTTACCTCCAAACTGCCATATCTCGCGAACGGATTGACCAATCCGCAAAGTTTCTGTTGCATCTGAAAGTAGAATGTCGTCCGATTACAACGGTATGCGTACTTTTCCCCTAGACCGTTCTAGTTATGCTTGTCGAGCATCAGAACTGCGAAAATTTTGAGTTTCTCAAACGTTTCTTACCTCCAAACAGCCATATCTCGCGAACGGATTGACCAATCCGCAAAATTTCTGTTGCATCTGAAAGTAGAAATTCGCCCGATTACAAGGGTATGCGTACTTCTCCCCTAGTCCGTTCTCGTTACTCGTTTCGAGGATCAGAACTGCGAAAATTTTGAGTTTCTCAAGCGTTTCTTACCTCCAAACTGCCATATCTCGCGAACGGATTGACCAATCCGCAAAATTTCTGTCGCATCTGAAAGTAGAAACTCGCCCGATTACAACGGTATGCGTACTTTTCCCCTAGTCCGTTCTAGTTATTCGTTTCGAGCATCAGAACTGCGAAAATTTTGAGTTTCTCAAGCGTTTCTTACCTCCAAACTGCCATATCTCGCGAACGGATTGACCAATCCGCAAAATTTCTGTTGCATCTGAAAGTAGAAACTCGCCCGATTACAACGGTATGCGTACTTTTCCCTAGGCCGTTCTAGTTATTCGTTTCGAGCATCAGAACTGCGAAAATTTTGAGTTTCTCAAGCTTTTCTTACTTCCAAACCGCCATATCTCGCGAACGGATTGACCAATCCGCAAAATTTTTGTTGCATCTGAAAGTAGAAGCTCGCCCGATTACAACGGTATGCCTACTTTTCCCCTAGGCCGTTCTAGTTAATCGTTTCGAGCATCAGAACTGCGAAAATTTTGAGATTCTCAAGCGTTTCTTACTTCCAAACTGCCATATCTCGCGAACGGATTGACCAATCCGCAAAATTTCTGATGCATCTGAAAGTAGAAAGTCGCCCGATTACAACGGTATGCGTACTTTTCCCCTAGAACGTTCTAGTTATGCTTGTCGAGCATCAGAACTGCGAAAATTTTGAGTTTCTCAAGCGTTTCTTACCTCCAAACTGCCATATCTCGTGAACAGAATGACCGATCCGGAAAATTTCTGTTGCATCTGAAAGTAGAAACTCGCCCGATTACAACGGTATGCGTACTTTTCCCCTAGTCCGTTCTAGTTATTCGTTTCGAGCATCAGAACTGCGAAAATTTTGAGTTTTTCAAGCGTTTCTTACTTCCAAATTGCCATACCTCGCGAACGGATTGAGCAATCCGCAAAATTTCTGTTGCATCTGAAGGTAGAAACTCCCCCGTTTACAACGGTATGCGTACTTTTCCCCTAGGCCGTTCTAGTTATTCGTTTCGAGCATCAGAACTGCGAAAATTTTGAGTTTCTCAAGCGTTTCTTACTTCCAAACCGCCATATCTCGCGAACGGATTGACCAATCCGCAAAATTTCTGTTGCATCTGAAAGTAGAAAGTGGCCCGATTACAACGGTATGCGTACTTTTCCCCTAGGCCGTTCTAGTTATTCGTTTCGAGCATCAGAACTGCGAAAATGTTGAGTTTCTCAAGCGTTTCTTACCTACAAACTGCCATATCTCGCGAACGGATTGACCAATCCGCAAAATTTCTGTTGCATCTGAAAGTAGAAAGTGGCCCGATTACAACGGTATGCGTACTTTTCCCCTAGACCGTTCTAGCTATGCTTGTCGAGCATCAGAACTGCGAAAATTTTGAGTTTCTCAAGCGTTTCTTACCTCCAAACTGCCATATCTCGCGAACGGATTGACCAATCCGCAAAATTTCTGTTGCATCTGAAAGTAGAAACTCGCCCGATTACAACGGTATGCGTACTTTTCCCCTAGTCCGTTCTAGTTATTCGTTTCGAGCATCAGAACTACGAAAATTTTGAGTTTCTCAAGAGTTTCTTACATCCAAACTGCCATATCTCGCGAACGGATTGACCAATCCGCAAAATTTCTGTTGCATCTGAAAGTACAAACTCGCCCGATTACAACGGTATGCCTACTTTTCCCCTAGGCCGTTCTAGTTATTCGTTTCGAGCATCAGAACTGCGAAAATGTTGAGTTTCTCAAGCGTTTCTTACCTACAAAATGCCCTATCTCGCGAACGGATTGACCAATCCGCAAAATTTCAGTTGCATCTGAAAGTAGAAACTCGCCCGATTACAACGGTATGCGTACTTTTCCCCTAGGCCGTTCTAGTTAATCGTTTCGAGCATCAGAACTGCGAAAATTTTGAGTTTCTCAAGCGTTTCTTACTTCCAAACTGCCATATCTCGCGAACGGATTGACCAATCCGCAAAATTTCTGATGCATCTGAAAGTAGAAACTCGCCAGATTACAACGGTATGCGTACTTTTCCCCTAGGCCGTTCTGGTTATTCGTTTCGAGCATCAGAACTGTGAAAATTTTGAGTTTCTCAACCGTTTCTTACCTCCAAACTGCCGTATCTCGCGAACGGATTGACCAATCCGCAAAATTTCTGTTGCATCTGAAAGTAGAAAGTCGCCCGATTACAACGGTATGCGTACTTTTCCCCTAGAACGTTCTAGTTATGCTTGTCGAGCATCAGAACTGCGAAAATTTTGAGTTTCTCAAGCGTTTCTTACTTCCAAACTGCCATATCTCGCGAACGGATTGACCAATCCGAAAAATTTTTGTTGCATCTGAAAGTAGAAACTCGCCCGATTACAACGGTAGGTGTAGTTTTCCCCTAGGCCGTTCTAGTTATTCGTTTCGAGCATCAGAACTGCGAAAATTTTGAGTTTTTCAAGCGTTTCTTACTTCCAAATTGCCATACCTCGCGAACGGATTGAGCAATCCGCAAAATTTCTGTTGCATCTGAAGGTAGAAACTCCCCCGTTTACAACGGTATGCGTACTTTTCCCCTAGGCCGTTCTAGTTATTCGTTTCGAGCATCAGAACTGCGAAAATTTTGAGTTTCTCAAGCGTTTCTTACTTCCAAACCGCCATATCTCGCGAACGGATTGACCAATCCGCAAAATTTCTGTTGCATCTGAAAGTAGAAACTCGCCCGATTACAACGGTATGCGTACTTTTCCCCTAGGCCGTTCTAGTTAATCGTTTCGAGCATCAGAACTGCGAAAATTTTGAGTTTCTCAAGCGTTTCTTACTTCCAAACTGCCATATCTCGCGAACGGATTGACCAATCCGCAAAATTTCTGATGCATCTGAAAGTAGAAACTCGCCAGATTACAACGGTATGCGTACTTTTCCCCTAGGCCGTTCTGGTTATTCGTTTCGAGCATCAGAACTGTGAAAATTTTGAGTTTCTCAACCGTTTCTTACCTCCAAACTGCCGTATCTCGCGAACGGATTGACCAATCCGCAAAATTTCTGTTGCATCTGAAAGTAGAAAGTCGCCCGATTACAACGGTATGCGTACTTTTCCCCTAGAACGTTCTAGTTATGCTTGTCGAGCATCAGAACTGCGAAAATTTTGAGTTTCTCAAGCGTTTCTTACTTCCAAACTGCCATATCTCGCGAACGGATTGACCAATCCGAAAAATTTTTGTTGCATCTGAAAGTAGAAACTCGCCCGATTACAACGGTAGGTGTAGTTTTCCCCTAGGCCGTTCTAGTTATTCGTTTCGAGCATCAGAACTGCGAAAATGTTGAGTTTCTCAAGCGTTTCTTACCTACAAACTGCCATATCTCGCGAACGGATTGACCAATCCGCAAAATTTCTGTTGCATCTGAAAGTAGAAAGTGGCCCGATTACAACGGTATGCGTACTTTTCCCCTAGACCGTTCTAGCTATGCTTGTCGAGCATCAGAACTGCGAAAATTTTGAGTTTCTCAAGCGTTTCTTACCTCCAAACTGCCATATCTCGCGAACGGATTGACCAATCCGCAAAATTTCTGTTGCATCTGAAAGTAGAAACTCGCCCGATTACAACGGTATGCGTACTTTTCCCCTAGTCCGTTCTAGTTATTCGTTTCGAGCATCAGAACTACGAAAATTTTGAGTTTCTCAAGAGTTTCTTACATCCAAACTGCCATATCTCGCGAACGGATTGACCAATCCGCAAAATTTCTGTTGCATCTGAAAGTACAAACTCGCCCGATTACAACGGTATGCCTACTTTTCCCCTAGGCCGTTCTAGTTATTCGTTTCGAGCATCAGAACTGCGAAAATGTTGAGTTTCTCAAGCGTTTCTTACCTACAAAATGCCCTATCTCGCGAACGGATTGACCAATCCGCAAAATTTCTGTTGCATCTGAAAGTAGAAACACGCCCGATTACAACGGTATGCGTTCTTTTCCCCTAGTCCGTTCTGGTTATTCGTTTCGAGCATCAGAACTGCGAAAATTTTGAGTTTCTCAAGCGTTTCTTACCTCCAAACTGCCATATCTCGCGAACGGATTGACTAATCCGCAAAATTTCTGTTGCATCTGAAAGTAGAAACTCACCCGATTACAACGGTATGCGTACTTTTCCCCTAGACCTTTCTAGTTATGCTTGTCGAGCATCAGAACTGCGAAAATTTTGAGTTTCTCAAGCGTTTCTTACCTCCAAACTGCCATATCTCGCGAACGGATTGACCAGTCTGCAAAATTTCTGTTGCATCTGAAAGTAGAAACTCGCCCGATTACAACGGTAGGTGTAGTTTTCCCCTAGGCCGTTCTAGTTATTCGTTTCGAGCATCAGAACTGCGAAAATGTTGAGTTTCTCAAGCGTTTCTTACCTACATACTGCCATATCTCGCGAACGGATTGACCAATCCGCAAAATTTCTGTTGCATCTGAAAGTAGAAACTCGCCCGATTACAACGGTATGCGTACTTTTCCCCTAGTCCGTTCTAGTTATTCGTTTCGAGCATCAGAACTGCGAAAATTTTGAGTTTCTCAAGCGTTTCTTACCTCCAAACTGCCATATCTCGCGAACGGATTGATCAATCCGCAAAATTTCTGTTGCATCTGAAAGTAGAAACTCGCCCGATTACAACGGTATGCGTACTTTTCCCCTAGTCCGTTCTAGTTATTCGTTTCGAGCTTCAGAACTGCGAAAATTTTGAGTTTTTCAAGCGTTTCTTACTTCCAAATTGCCATATCTCGCGAACGGATTGACCAATCTGCAAAATTTCTGTTGCATCTGAAAGTAGAAACTCGCCCGATTACAACGGTAGGTGTAGTTTTCCCCTAGGCCGTTCTAGTTATTCGTTTCGAGCATCAGAACTGCGAAAATGTTGAGTTTCTCAAGCGTTTCTTACCTACATACTGCCATATCTCGCGAACGGATTGACCAATCCGCAAAATTTCTGTTGCATCTGAAAGTAGAAACTCGCCCGATTACAACGGTAGGTGTAGTTTTCCCCTAGGCCGTTCTAGTTATTCGTTTCGAGCATCAGAACTGCGAAAATGTTGAGTTTCTCAAGCGTTTCTTACCTACAAACTGCCATATCTCGCGAACGGATTGACCAATCCGCAAAATTTCTGTTGCATCTGAAAGTAGGAACTCGCCCGATTACAACGGTATGCGTAGTTTTCCCCTAGTCCGTTCTAGTTATTCGTTTCGAGCATCAGAACTGCGAAAATTTTGAGTTTCTCAAGCGTTTCTTACCTCCAAACTGCCATATCTCGCGAACGGATTGATCAATCCGCAAAATTTCTGTTGCATCTGAAAGTAGAAACTCGCCCGATTACAACGGTATGCGTACTTTTCCCCTAGTCCGTTCTAGTTATTCGTTTCGAGCATCAGAACTGCGAAAATTTTGAGTTTTTCAAGCGTTTCTTACTTCCAAATTGCCATATCTCGCGAACGGATTGACCAATCCGCAAAATTTCTGTTGCATCTGAAAGTAGAAACACGCCCGATTACAACGGTATGCGTACTTTTCCCCTAGTCCGTTCTGGTTATTCGTTTCGAGCATCAGAACTGCGAAAATTTTGAGTTTCTCAAGCGTTTCTTACCTCCAAACTGCCATATCACGCGAACGGATTGACTAATCCGCAAAATTTCTGTTGCATCTGAAAGTAGAAACTCACCCGATTACAACGGTATGCGTACTTTTCCCCTAAGCCGTTCTAGTTATTCGTTTCGAGCATCAGAACTGCGAAAATTTTGAGTTTCTCAAGCGTTTCTTACCTCCAAACTGCCATATCTCGCGAACGGATTGACCAATCCGCAAAATTTCTGTTGCATCTGAAAGTAGAAACTCGCCCGATTACAACGGTATGCGTACTTTTCCCCTAGTCCGTTCTAGTTATTCGTTTCGAGCATCAGAACTGCGAAAATTTTGAGTTTCTCAAGCGTTTCTTACTTCCAAACTGCCATATCTCGCGAACGGATTGACCAATCCGCAAAATTTCTGTTGCATCTGAAAGTACAAACTCGCCCGATTACAACGGTATGCCTACTTTTCCCCTAGGCCGTTCTAGTTATTCGTTTCGAGCATCAGAACTGCGAAAATGTTGAGTTTCTCAAGCGTTTCTTACCTACAAACTGCCATATCTCGCGAACGGATTGACCAATCCGCAAAATTTCTGTTGCATCTGAAAGTAGAAACACGCCCGATTACAACGGTATGCGTACTTTTCCCCTAGTCGGTTCTAGTTACTCGTTTCGAGCATCAGAACTGCGAAAATTTTGAGTTTCTCAAGCGTTTCTTACCTCCAAACTGCCATATCTCGCGAACGGATTGACCAATCCGCAAAATTTCTGTTGCATCTGAAAGTAGAAATTCGCCCGATTACAACGGTGTGCGTACTTTTCCCCTAGACCTTTCTAGTTATGCTTGTCGAGCATCAGAACTGCGAAAATTTTGAGTTTCTCAAGCGTTTCTTACCTCCAAACTGCCATATCTCGCGAACGGATTGACCAATCTGCAAAATTTCTGTTGCATCTGAAAGTAGAAACTCGCCCGATTACAACGGTAGGTGTAGTTTTCCCCTAGGCCGTTCTAGTTATTCGTTTCGAGCATCAGAACTGCGAAAATGTTGAGTTTCTCAAGCGTTTCTTACCTACATACTGCCATATCTCGCGAACGGATTGACCAATCCGCAAAATTTCTGTTGCATCTGAAAGTAGAAACTCGCCCGATTACAACGGTATGCGTACTTTTCCCCTAGTCCGTTCTAGTTATTCGTTTCGAGCATCAGAACTGCGAAAATTTTGAGTTTCTCAAGCGTTTCTTACCTCCAAACTGCCATATCTCGCGAACGGATTGATCAATCCGCAAAATTTCTGTTGCATCTGAAAGTAGAAACTCGCCCGATTACAACGGTATGCGTACTTTTCCCCTAGTCCGTTCTAGTTATTCGTTTCGAGCTTCAGAACTGCGAAAATTTTGAGTTTTTCAAGCGTTTCTTACTTCCAAATTGCCATATCTCGCGAACGGATTGACCAATCTGCAAAATTTCTGTTGCATCTGAAAGTAGAAACTCGCCCGATTACAACGGTAGGTGTAGTTTTCCCCTAGGCCGTTCTAGTTATTCGTTTCGAGCATCAGAACTGCGAAAATGTTGAGTTTCTCAAGCGTTTCTTACCTACATACTGCCATATCTCGCGAACGGATTGACCAATCCGCAAAATTTCTGTTGCATCTGAAAGTAGAAACTCGCCCGATTACAACGGTATGCGTACTTTTCCCCTAGTCCGTTCTAGTTATTCGTTTCGAGCATCAGAACTGCGAAAATTTTGAGTTTCTCAAGCGTTTCTTACCTCCAAACTGCCATATCTCGCGAACGGATTGATCAATCCGCAAAATTTCTGTTGCATCTGAAAGTAGAAACTCGCCCGATTACAACGGTATGCGTACTTTTCCCCTAGTCCGTTCTAGTTATTCGTTTCGAGCTTCAGAACTGCGAAAATTTTGAGTTTTTCAAGCGTTTCTTACTTCCAAATTGCCATATCTCGCGAACGGATTGACCAATCCGCAAAATTTCTGTTGCATCTGAAAGTAGAAACACGCCCGATTACAACGGTATGCGTACTTTTCCCCTAGTCCGTTCTGGTTATTCGTTTCGAGCATCAGAACTGCGAAAATTTTGAGTTTCTCAAGCGTTTCTTACCTCCAAACTGCCATATCTCGCGAACGGATTGACTAATCCGCAAAATTTCTGTTGCATCTGAAAGTAGAAACTCACCCGATTACAACGGTATGCGTACTTTTCCCCTAGGCCGTTCTAGTTATTCGTTTCGAGCATCAGAACTGCGAAAATTTTGAGTTTCTCAAGCGTTTCTCACCTCCAAACTGCCATATCTCGCGAACGGATTGACCAATCCGCAAAATTTCTGTTGCATCTGAAAGTAGAAACTCGCCCGATTACAACGGTATGCGTACTTTTCCCCTAGTCCGTTCTAGTTATTCGTTTCGAGCATCAGATCTGCGAAAATTTTGAGTTTCTCAAGCGTTTCTTACTTCCAAACTGCCATATCTCGCGAACGGATTGACCAATCCGCAAAATTTCTGTTGCATCTGAAAGTACAAACTCGCCCGATTACAACGGTATGCCTACTTTTCCCCTAGGCCGTTCTAGTTATTCGTTTCGAGCATCAGAACTGCGAAAATGTTGAGTTTCTCAAGCGTTTCTTACCTACAAACTGCCATATCTCGCGAACGGATTGACCAATCCGCAAAATTTCTGTTGCATCTGAAAGTAGAAACACGCCCGATTACAACGGTATGCGTTCTTTTCCCCTAGTCCGTTCTGGTTATTCGTTTCGAGCATCAGAACTGCGAAAATTTTGAGTTTCTCAAGCGTTTCTTACCTCCAAACTGCCATATCTCGCGAACGGATTGACCAATCCGCAAAATTTCTGTTGCATCTGAAAGTAGAAACTCGCCCGATTACAACGGTATGCGTACTTTTCCCCTAGTCCGTTCTAGTTATTCGTTTCGAGCATCAGAACTGCGAAAATTTTGAGTTTATCAAGAGTTTCTTACATCCAAACTGCCATATCTCGCGAACGGATTGACCAATCCGCAAAATTTCTGTTGCATCTGAAAGTACAAACTCGCCCGATTACAACGGTATGCCTACTTTTCCCCTAGGCCGTTCTAGTTATTCGTTTCGAGCATCAGAACTGCGAAAATGTTGAGTTTCTCAAGCGTTTCTTACCTACAAAATGCCCTATCTCGCGAACGGATTGACCAATCCGCAAAATTTCTGTTGCATCTGAAAGTAGAAACACGCCCGATTACAACGGTATGCGTTCTTTTCCCCTAGTCCGTTCTGGTTATTCGTTTCGAGCATCAGAACTGCGCAAATTTTGAGTTTCTCAAGCGTTTCTTACCTCCAAACTGCCATATCTCGCGAACGGATTGACTAATCCGCAAAATTTCTGTTGCATCTGAAAGTAGAAACTCACCCGATTACAACGGTATGCGTACTTTTCCCCTAGGCCGTTCTAGTTATTCGTTTCGAGCATCAGAACTGCGAAAATTTTGAGTTTCTCAAGCGTTTCTTACCTCCAAACTGCCATATCTCGCGAACGGATTGACCAATCCGCAAAATTTCTGTTGCATCTGAAAGTAGAAACTCGCCCGATTACAACGGTATGCGTACTTTTCCCCTAGGCCGTTCTAGTTATTCGTTTCGAGCATCAGAACTGCGAAAATTTTGAGTTTTTCAAGCGTTTCTTACTTCCAAATTGCCATACCTCGCGAACGGATTGAGCAATCCGCAAAATTTCTGTTGCATCTGAAGGTAGAAACTCGCCCGTTTACAACGGTATGCGTACTTTTCCCCTAGGCCGTTCTAGTTGTGCTTGTCGAGCATCAGAACTGCGAAAATTTTGAGTTTCTCAAGCGTTTCTTACCTCCAAACTGCCATATCTCGCGAACGGATTGACCAATCCGCAAAATTTCTGTTGCATCTGAAAGTAGAATGTCGTCCGATTACAACGGTATGCGTACTTTTCCCCTTGAACGTTCTAGTTATGCTTGTCGAGCATCAGAACTGCGAAAATTTTGAGTTTCTCAAGCGTTTCTTACATCCAAACTGCCATATCTCGCGAACGGATTGACCAATCCGTAAAATTTCTGTTGCATCTGAAAGTAGAAACTCGCCCGATTACAACGGTATGCGTACTTTTCCCCTAGGCCGTTCTAGTTATTCGTTTCGAGCATCAGAACTGCGAAAATGTTGAGTTTCTCAAGCGTTTCTTACCTACAAACTGCCATATCTCGCGAACGGATTGACCAATCCGCAAAATTTCTGTTGCATCTGAAAGTAGAAATTCGCCCGATTACAACGGTATGCGTACTTTTCCCCTAGACCGTTCTAGTTATGCTTCTCGAGCATCAGAACTGCGAAAATTTTGAGTTTCTCAAGCGTTTCTTACCTCCAAACTGCCATATCTCGCGAACGGATTGACCAATCCGCAAAATTTCTGATGCATCTGAAAGTAGAAACTCGCCAGATTACAACGGTATGCGTACTTTTCCCCTAGGCCGTTCTAGTTATTCGTTTCGAGCATCAGAACTGCGAAAATTTTGAGTTTCTCAAGCGCTTCTTACTTCCAAACTGCCATATCTCGCGAACGGATTGACCAATCCGCAAAATTTCTGTTGCATCTGAAAGTAGAAACTCGCCCGATTACAACGGTATGCGTACTTTTCCCCTAGGCCGTTCTAGTTATTCGTTTCGAGCATCAGAACTGCGAAAATTTTCAGTTTCTCAAGCGTTTCTTACTTCCAAACTGCCATATCTCGCGAACGGATTGACCAATCCGCAAGGTTTCTGTTGCATCTGAAAGTACAAACTCGCCCGATTACAACGGTATGCCTACTTTTCCCCTAGGCCGTTCTAGTTATTCGTTTCGAGCATCAGAACTGCGAAAATGTTGAGTTTCTCAAGCGTTTCTTACCTACAAACTGCCATATCTCGCGAACGGATTGACCAATCCGCAAAGTTTCTGTTGCATCTGAAAGTACAAACTCGCCCGATTACAACGGTATGCCTACTTTTCCCCTAGGCCGTTCTAGTTATTCGTTTCGAGCCTCAGAACTGCGAAAATGTTGAGTTTCTCAAGCGTTTCTTACCTACAAACTGCCATATCTCGCGAACGGATTGACCAATCCGCAAAATTTCTGTTGCATCTGAAAGTAGAAACACGCCCGATTACAACGGAATGCGTACTTTTCCCCTAGTCCGTTCTGGTTATTCGTTTCGAGCATCAGAACTGCGAATATTTTGCGTTTCTCAAGCGTTTCTTACCTCCAAACTGCCATATCTCGCGAACGGATTGACTAATCCGCAAAATTTCTGTTGCATCTGAAAGTAGAAACTCACCCGATTACAACGGTGTGCGTACTTTTCCCCTAGGCCGTTCTATTATTCGTTTCGAGCATCAGAACTGCGAAAATTTTGAGTTTCTCAAGCGTTTCTTACTTCCAAACCGCCATATCTCGCGAACGGTTTGACCAATCCGCAAAATTTCTGTTGCATCTGAAGGTAGAAACCCGCCCGTTTACAACGGTATGCGTACTTTTCCCCTAGGCCGTTCTAGTTAATCGTTTCGAGCATCAGAACTGCGAAAATTTTGAGTTTCTCAAGCGTTTCTTACCTCCAAACTGCCATATCTCGTGAACGGATTGACCAATCCGCAAAATTTCTGTTGCATCTGAAAGTAGAAACACGCCCGATTACAACGGTATGCGTACTTTTCCCCTAGGCCGTTCTAGTTATTCGTTTCGAGCATCAGAACTGCGAAAATGTTGAGTTTCTCAAGCGTTTCTTACCTACAAACTGCCATATCTCGCGAACGGATTGACCAATCCGAAAAATTTCTGTTGCATCTGAAAGTAGAAACACGCCCGATTACAACGGTATGCGTACTTTTCCCCTAGTCCGTTCTGGTTATTCGTTTCGAGCATCAGAACTGCGAAAATTTTGAGTTTCTCAAGCGTTTCTTACCTCCAAACTGCCATATCTCGCGAACGGATTGACTAATCCGCAAAATTTCTGTTGCATCTGAAAGTAGAAACTCACCCGATTACAACGGTATGCGTACTTTTCCCCTAGGCCGTTCTAGTTATTCGTTTCGAGCATCAGAACTGCGAAAATTTTGAGTTTCTCAAGCGTTTCTTACCTCCAAACTGCCATATCTCGCGAACGGATTGACCAATCCGCAAAATTTCTGTTGCATCTGAAAGTAGAAACTCGCCCGATTACAACGGTATGCGTACTTTTCCCCTAGTCCGTTCTAGTTATTCGTTTCGAGCATCAGATCTGCGAAAATTTTGAGTTTCTCAAGCGTTTCTTACTTCCAAACTGCCATATCTCGCGAACGGATTGACCAATCCGCAAAATTTCTGTTGCATCTGAAAGTACAAACTCGCCCGATTACAACGGTATGCCTACTTTTCCCCTAGGCCGTTCTAGTTATTCGTTTCGAGCATCAGAACTGCGAAAATGTTGAGTTTCTCAAGCGTTTCTTACCTACAAACTGCCATATCTCGCGAACGGATTGACCAATCCGCAAAATTTCTGTTGCATCTGAAAGTAGAAACACGCCCGATTACAACGGTATGCGTTCTTTTCCCCTAGTCCGTTCTGGTTATTCGTTTCGAGCATCAGAACTGCGAAAATTTTGAGTTTCTCAAGCGTTTCTTACCTCCAAACTGCCATATCTCGCGAACGGATTGACCAATCCGCAAAATTTCTGTTGCATCTGAAAGTAGAAACTCGCCCGATTACAACGGTATGCGTACTTTTCCCCTAGTCCGTTCTAGTTATTCGTTTCGAGCATCAGAACTGCGAAAATTTTGAGTTTATCAAGAGTTTCTTACATCCAAACTGCCATATCTCGCGAACGGATTGACCAATCCGCAAAATTTCTGTTGCATCTGAAAGTACAAACTCGCCCGATTACAACGGTATGCCTACTTTTCCCCTAGGCCGTTCTAGTTATTCGTTTCGAGCATCAGAACTGCGAAAATGTTGAGTTTCTCAAGCGTTTCTTACCTACAAAATGCCCTATCTCGCGAACGGATTGACCAATCCGCAAAATTTCTGTTGCATCTGAAAGTAGAAACACGCCCGATTACAACGGTATGCGTTCTTTTCCCCTAGTCCGTTCTGGTTATTCGTTTCGAGCATCAGAACTGCGAAAATTTTGAGTTTCTCAAGCGTTTCTTACCTCCAAACTGCCATATCTCGCGAACGGATTGACTAATCCGCAAAATTTCTGTTGCATCTGAAAGTAGAAACTCACCCGATTACAACGGTATGCGTACTTTTCCCCTAGGCCGTTCTAGTTATTCGTTTCGAGCATCAGAACTGCGAAAATTTTGAGTTTCTCAAGCGTTTCTTACCTCCAAACTGCCATATCTCGCGAACGGATTGACCAATCCGCAAAATTTCTGTTGCATCTGAAAGTAGAAACTCGCCCGATTACAACGGTATGCGTACTTTTCCCCTAGGCCGTTCTAGTTATTCGTTTCGAGCATCAGAACTGCGAAAATTTTGAGTTTTTCAAGCGTTTCTTACTTCCAAATTGCCATACCTCGCGAACGGATTGAGCAATCCGCAAAATTTCTGTTGCATCTGAAGGTAGAAACTCGCCCGTTTACAACGGTATGCGTACTTTTCCCCTAGGCCGTTCTAGTTGTGCTTGTCGAGCATCAGAACTGCGAAAATTTTGAGTTTCTCAAGCGTTTCTTACCTCCAAACTGCCATATCTCGCGAACGGATTGACCAATCCGCAAAATTTCTGTTGCATCTGAAAGTAGAATGTCGTCCGATTACAACGGTATGCGTACTTTTCCCCTTGAACGTTCTAGTTATGCTTGTCGAGCATCAGAACTGCGAAAATTTTGAGTTTCTCAAGCGTTTCTTACATCCAAACTGCCATATCTCGCGAACGGATTGACCAATCCGTAAAATTTCTGTTGCATCTGAAAGTAGAAACTCGCCCGATTACAACGGTATGCGTACTTTTCCCCTAGGCCGTTCTAGTTATTCGTTTCGAGCATCAGAACTGCGAAAATGTTGAGTTTCTCAAGCGTTTCTTACCTACAAACTGCCATATCTCGCGAACGGATTGACCAATCCGCAAAATTTCTGTTGCATCTGAAAGTAGAAATTCGCCCGATTACAACGGTATGCGTACTTTTCCCCTAGACCGTTCTAGTTATGCTTCTCGAGCATCAGAACTGCGAAAATTTTGAGTTTCTCAAGCGTTTCTTACATCCAAACTGCCATATCTCGCGAACGGATTGACCAATCCGCAAAATTTCTGATGCATCTGAAAGTAGAAACTCGCCAGATTACAACGGTATGCGTACTTTTCCCCTAGGCCGTTCTAGTTATTCGTTTCGAGCATCAGAACTGCGAAAATTTTGAGTTTCTCAAGCGTTTCTTACTTCCAAACTGCCATATCTCGCGAACGGATTGACCAATCCGCAAAATTTCTGTTGCATCTGAAAGTAGAAACTCGCCCGATTACAACGGTATGCGTACTTTTCCCCTAGGCCGTTCTAGTTATTCGTTTCGAGCATCAGAACTGCGAAAATTTTCAGTTTCTCAAGCGTTTCTTACTTCCAAACTGCCATATCTCGCGAACGGATTGACCAATCCGCAAGGTTTCTGTTGCATCTGAAAGTACAAACTCGCCCGATTACAACGGTATGCCTACTTTTCCCCTAGGCCGTTCTAGTTATTCGTTTCGAGCATCAGAACTGCGAAAATGTTGAGTTTCTCAAGCGTTTCTTACCTACAAACTGCCATATCTCGCGAACGGATTGACCAATCCGCAAAGTTTCTGTTGCATCTGAAAGTACAAACTCGCCCGATTACAACGGTATGCCTACTTTTCCCCTAGGCCGTTCTAGTTATTCGTTTCGAGCATCAGAACTGCGAAAATGTTGAGTTTCTCAAGCGTTTCTTACCTACAAACTGCCATATCTCGCGAACGGATTGACCAATCCGCAAAATTTCTGTTGCATCTGAAAGTAGAAACACGCCCGATTACAACGGAATGCGTACTTTTCCCCTAGTCCGTTCTGGTTATTCGTTTCGAGCATCAGAACTGCGAATATTTTGCGTTTCTCAAGCGTTTCTTACCTCCAAACTGCCATATCTCGCGAACGGATTGACTAATCCGCAAAATTTCTGTTGCATCTGAAAGTAGAAACTCACCCGATTACAACGGTGTGCGTACTTTTCCCCTAGGCCGTTCTATTATTCGTTTCGAGCATCAGAACTGCGAAAATTTTGAGTTTCTCAAGCGTTTCTTACTTCCAAACCGCCATATCTCGCGAACGGTTTGACCAATCCGCAAAATTTCTGTTGCATCTGAAGGTAGAAACCCGCCCGTTTACAACGGTATGCGTACTTTTCCCCTAGGCCGTTCTAGTTAATCGTTTCGAGCATCAGAACTGCGAAAATTTTGAGTTTCTCAAGCGTTTCTTACCTCCAAACTGCCATATCTCGTGAACGGATTGACCAATCCGCAAAATTTCTGTTGCATCTGAAAGTAGAAACACGCCCGATTACAACGGTATGCGTACTTTTCCCCTAGGCCGTTCTAGTTATTCGTTTCGAGCATCAGAACTGCGAAAATGTTGAGTTTCTCAAGCGTTTCTTACCTACAAACTGCCATATCTCGCGAACGGATTGACCAATCCGAAAAATTTCTGTTGCATCTGAAAGTAGAAACACGCCCGATTACAACGGTATGCGTACTTTTCCCCTAGTCCGTTCTGGTTATTCGTTTCGAGCATCAGAACTGCGAAAATTTTGAGTTTCTCAAGCGTTTCTTACCTCCAAACTGCCATATCTCGCGAACGGATTGACCAATCCGCAAAATTTCTGTTGCATCTGAAAGTAGAAACTCGCCCGATTACAACGGTATGCGTACTTTTCCCCTAGTCCGTTCTAGTTATTCGTTTCGAGCATCAGAACTGCGAAAATTTTGAGTTTATCAAGAGTTTCTTACATCCAAACTGCCATATCTCGCGAACGGATTGACCAATCCGCAAAATTTCTGTTGCATCTGAAAGTACAAACTCGCCCGATTACAACGGTATGCCTACTTTTCCCCTAGGCCGTTCTAGTTATTCGTTTCGAGCATCAGAACTGCGAAAATGTTGAGTTTCTCAAGCGTTTCTTACCTACAAAATGCCCTATCTCGCGAACGGATTGACCAATCCGCAAAATTTCTGTTGCATCTGAAAGTAGAAACACGCCCGATTACAACGGTATGCGTTCTTTTCCCCTAGTCCGTTCTGGTTATTCGTTTCGAGCATCAGAACTGCGAAAATTTTGAGTTTCTCAAGCGTTTCTTACCTCCAAACTGCCATATCTCGCGAACGGATTGACTAATCCGCAAAATTTCTGTTGCATCTGAAAGTAGAAACTCACCCGATTACAACGGTATGCGTGCTTTTCCCCTAGGCCGTTCTAGTTATTCGTTTCGAGCATCAGAACTGCGAAAATTTTGAGTTTCTCAAGCGTTTCTTACCTCCAAACTGCCATATCTCGCGAACGGATTGACCAATCCGCAAAATTTCTGTCGCATCTGAAAGTAGAAACTCGCCCGATTACAACGGTATGCGTACTTTTCCCCTAGGCCGTTCTAGTTATTCGTTTGGAGCATCAGAACTGCGAAAATTTTGAGTTTTTCAAGCGTTTCTTACTTCCAAATTGCCATACCTCGCGAACGGATTGAGCAATCCGCAAAATTTCTGTTGCATCTGAAGGTAGAAACTCGCCCGTTTACAACGGTATGCGTACTTTTCCCCTAGGCCGTTCTAGTTGTGCTTGTCGAGCATCAGAACTGCGAAAATTTTGAGTTTCTCAAGCGTTTCTTACCTCCAAACTGCCATATCTCGCGAACGGATTGACCAATCCGCAAAATTTCTGTTGCATCTGAAAGTAGAATGTCGTCCGATTACAACGGTATGCGTACTTTTCCCCTTGAACGTTCTAGTTATGCTTGTCGAGCATCAGAACTGCGAAAATTTTGAGTTTCTCAAGCGTTTCTTACATCCAAACTGCCATATCTCGCGAACGGATTGACCAATCCGTAAAATTTCTGTTGCATCTGAAAGTAGAAACTCGCCCGATTACAACGGTATGCGTACTTTTCCCCTAGGCCGTTCTAGTTATTCGTTTCGAGCATCAGAACTGCGAAAATGTTGAGTTTCTCAAGCGTTTCTTACCTACAAACTGCCATATCTCGCGAACGGATTGACCAATCCGCAAAATTTCTGTTGCATCTGAAAGTAGAAATTCGCCCGATTACAACGGCATGCGTACTTTTCCCCTAGACCGTTCTAGTTATGCTTGTCGAGCATCAGAACTGCGAAAATTTTGAGTTTCTCAAGCGTTTCTTACCTCCAAACTGCCATATCTCGCGAACGGATTGACCAATCCGCAAAATTTCTGATGCATCTGAAAGTAGAAACTCGCCAGATTACAACGGTATGCGTACTTTTCCCCTAGGCCGTTCTAGTTATTCGTTTCGAGCATCAGAACTGCGAAAATTTTGAGTTTCTCAAGCGTTTCTTACTTCCAAACTGCCATATCTCGCGAACGGATTGACCAATCCGCAAAATTTCTGTTGCATCTGAAAGTAGAAACTCGCCCGATTACAAAGGTATGCGTACTTTTCCCCTAGGCCGTTCTAGTTATTCGTTTCGAGCATCAGAACTGCGAAAATTTTCAGTTTCTCAAGCGTTTCTTACTTCCAAACTGCCATATCTCGCGAACGGATTGACCAATCCGCAAGGTTTCTGTTGCATCTGAAAGTACAAACTCGCCCGATTACAACGGTATGCCTACTTTTCCCCTAGGCCGTTCTAGTTATTCGTTTCGAGCATCAGAACTGCGAAAATGTTGAGTTTCTCAAGCGTTTCTTACCTACAAACTGCCATATCTCGCGAACGGATTGACCAATCCGCAAAGTTTCTGTTGCATCTGAAAGTACAAACTCGCCCGATTACAACGGTATGCCTACTTTTCCCCTAGGCCGTTCTAGTTATTCGTTTCGAGCATCAGAACTGCGAAAATGTTGAGTTTCTCAAGCGTTTCTTACCTACAAACTGCCATATCTCGCGAACGGATTGACCAATCCGCAAAATTTCTGTTGCATCTGAAAGTAGAAACACGCCCGATTACAACGGAATGCGTACTTTTCCCCTAGTCCGTTGTGGTTATTCGTTTGGAGCATCAGAACTGCGAATATTTTGCGTTTCTCAAGCGTTTCTTACCTCCAAACTGCCATATCTCGCGAACGGATTGACTAATCCGCAAAATTTCTGTTGCATCTGAAAGTAGAAACTCACCCGATTACAACGGTATGCGTACTTTTCCCCTAGGCCGTTCTATTATTCGTTTCGAGCATCAGAACTGCGAAAATTTTGAGTTTCTCAAGCGTTTCTTACTTCCAAACCGCCATATCTCGCGAACGGTTTGACCAATCCGCAAAATTTCTGTTGCATCTGAAGGTAGAAACCCGCCCGTTTACAACGGTATGCGTACCTTTCCCCTAGGCCGTTCTAGTTAATCGTTTCGAGCATCAGAACTGCGAAAATTTTGAGTTTCTCAAGCGTTTCTTACCTCCAAACTGCCATATCTCGTGAACGGAATGACCAATCCGCAAAATTTCTGTTGCATCTGAAAGTAGAAACACGCCCGATTACAACGGAATGCGTACTTTTCCCCTAGTCCGTTCTGGTTATTCGTTTCGAGCATCAGAACTGTGAAAATTTTGAGTTTCTCAACCGTTTCTTACCTCCAAACTGCCGTATATCTCGAACGGATTGACCAATCCGCAAAATTTCTGTTGCACCTGAAAGTAGAAAGTCGCCCGATTACAACGGTATGCGTACTTTTCCCCTAGAACGTTCTAGTTATGCTTGTCGAGCATCAGAACTGCGAAAATTTTGAGTTTCTCAAGCGTTTCTTACCTCCAAACTGCCATATCTCGCGAACGGATTGACCAATCCGTAAAATTTCTGTTGCATCTGAAAGTAGAAACTCGCCCGATTACAACGGTATGCGTACTTTTCCCCTAGGCCGTTCTAGTTATTCGTTTGGAGCATCAGAACTGCGAAAATTTTGAGTTTTTCAAGCGTTTCTTACTTCCAAATTGCCATACCTCGCGAACGGATTGAGCAATCCGCAAAATTTCTGTTGCATCTGAAGGTAGAAACTCGCCCGTTTACAACGGTATGCGTACTTTTCCCCTAGGCCGTTCTAGTTGTGCTTGTCGAGCATCAGAACTGCGAAAATTTTGAGTTTCTCAAGCGTTTCTTACCTCCAAACTGCCATATCTCGCGAACGGATTGACCAATCCGCAAAATTTCTGTTGCATCTGAAAGTAGAATGTCGTCCGATTACAACGGTATGCGTACTTTTCCCCTTGAACGTTCTAGTTATGCTTGTCGAGCATCAGAACTGCGAAAATTTTGAGTTTCTCAAGCGTTTCTTACATCCAAACTGCCATATCTCGCGAACGGATTGACCAATCCGTAAAATTTCTGTTGCATCTGAAAGTAGAAACTCGCCCGATTACAACGGTATGCGTACTTTTCCCCTAGGCCGTTCTAGTTATTCGTTTCGAGCATCAGAACTGCGAAAATGTTGAGTTTCTCAAGCATTTCTTACCTACAAACTGCCATATCTCGCGAACGGATTGACCAATCCGCAAAATTTCTGTTGCATCTGAAAGTAGAAATTCGCCCGATTACAACGGCATGCGTACTTTTCCCCTAGACCGTTCTAGTTATGCTTGTCGAGCATCAGAACTGCGAAAATTTTGAGTTTCTCAAGCGTTTCTTACCTCCAAACTGCCATATCTCGCGAACGGATTGACCAATCCGCAAAATTTCTGATGCATCTGAAAGTAGAAACTCGCCAGATTACAACGGTATGCGTACTTTTCGCCTAGGCCGTTCTAGTTATTCGTTTCGAGCATCAGAACTGCGAAAATTTTGAGTTTCTCAAGCGTTTCTTACTTCCAAACTGCCATATCTCGCGAACGGATTGACCAATCCGCAAAATTTCTGTTGCATCTGAAAGTAGAAACTCGCCCGATTACAAAGGTATGCGTACTTTTCCCCTAGGCCGTTCTAGTTATTCGTTTCGAGCATCAGAACTGCGAAAATTTTCAGTTTCTCAAGCGTTTCTTACTTCCAAACTGCCATATCTCGCGAACGGATTGACCAATCCGCAAGGTTTCTGTTGCATCTGAAAGTACAAACTCGCCCGATTACAACGGTATGCCTACTTTTCCCCTAGGCCGTTCTAGTTATTCGTTTCGAGCATCAGAACTGCGAAAATGTTGAGTTTCTCAAGCGTTTCTTACCTACAAACTGCCATATCTCGCGAACGGATTGACCAATCCGCAAAGTTTCTGTTGCATCTGAAAGTACAAACTCGCCCGATTACAACGGTATGCCTACTTTTCCCCTAGGCCGTTCTAGTTATTCGTTTCGAGCATCAGAACTGCGAAAATGTTGAGTTTCTCAAGCGTTTCTTACCTACAAACTGCCATATCTCGCGAACGGATTGACCAATCCGCAAAATTTCTGTTGCATCTGAAAGTAGAAACACGCCCGATTACAACGGAATGCGTACTTTTCCCCTAGTCCGTTCTGGTTATTCGTTTGGAGCATCAGAACTGCGAATATTTTGCGTTTCTCAAGCGTTTCTTACCTCCAAACTGCCATATCTCGCGAACGGATTGACTAATCCGCAAAATTTCTGTTGCATCTGAAAGTAGAAACTCACCCGATTACAACGGTATGCGTACTTTTCCCCTAGGCCGTTCTATTATTCGTTTCGAGCATCAGAACTGCGAAAATTTTGAGTTTCTCAAGCGTTTCTTACTTCCAAACCGCCATATCTCGCGAACGGTTTGACCAATCCGCAAAATTTCTGTTGCATCTGAAGGTAGAAACCCGCCCGTTTACAACGGTATGCGTACTTTTCCCCTAGGCCGTTCTAGTTAATCGTTTCGAGCATCAGAACTGCGAAAATTTTGAGTTTCTCAAGCGTTTCTTACCTCCAAACTGCCATATCTCGTGAACGGAATGACCAATCCGCAAAATTTCTGTTGCATCTGAAAGTAGAAACACGCCCGATTACAACGGAATGCGTACTTTTCCCCTAGTCCGTTCTGGTTATTCGTTTCGAGCATCAGAACTGTGAAAATTTTGAGTTTCTCAACCGTTTCTTACCTCCAAACTGCCGTATATCGCGAACGGATTGACCAATCCGCAAAATTTCTGTTGCACCTGAAAGTAGAAAGTCGCCCGATTACAACGGTATGCGTACTTTTCCCCTAGAACGTTCTAGTTATGCTTGTGGAGCATCAGAACTGCGAAAATTTTGAGTTTCTCAAGCGTTTCTTACCTCCAAACTGCCATATCTCGCGAACGGATTGACCAATCCGTAAAATTTCTGTTGCATCTGAAAGTAGAAACTCGCCCGATTACAACGGTATGCGTACTTTTCCCCTAGGCCGTTCTAGTTATTCGTTTCGAGCATCAGAACTGCGAAAATGTTGAGTTTCTCAAGCGTTTCTTACCTACAAACTGCCATATCTCGCGAACGGATTGACCAATCCGCAAAATTTCTGTCGCATCTGAAAGTAGAAATTCGCCCGATTACAACGGTATGCGTACTTTTCCCCTAGACCGTTCTAGTTATGCTTGTCGAGCATCAGAACTGCGAAAATTTTGAGTTTCTCAAGCGTTTCTTACTTCCAAACTGCCATATCTCGCGAACGGATTGACCAATCCGCAAAATTTCTGTTGCATCTGAAAGTAGAAACTCGCCCGATTACAACGGTAGGTGTAGTTTTCCCCTAGGCCGTTCTAGTTATTCGTTTCGAGCATCAGAACTGCGAAAATGTTGAGTTTCTCAAGCGTTTCTTACCTACAAACTGCCATATCTCGCGAACGGATTGACCAATCCGCAAAATTTCTGTTGCATCTGAAAGTAGAAAGTCGCCCGATTACAACGGTATGCGTAGTTTTCCCCTAGGCCGTTCTAGTTATTCGTTTCGAGCATCAGAACTGCGAAAATTTTGAGTTTCTCAAGCGTTTCTTACCTCCAAACTGCCATATCTCGCGAACGGATTGACCAATCCGCAAAATTTCTGTTGCATCTGAAAGTAGAAAGTCGCCCGATTACAACGGTATGCGTATTTTTCCCCTAGAACGTTCTGGTTATGCTTGTCGAGCATCAGAACTGCGAAAATTTTGAGTTTCTCAAGCGTTTCTTACTTCCAAACTGCCATATCTCGCGAACGGATTGACCAATCCGCAAAATTTCTGTTGCATCTGAAAGTAGAAACTCGCCCGATTACAACGGTGGGTGTAGTTTTCCCCTAGGCCGTTCTAGTTATTCGTTTCGAGCATCAGAACTGCGAAAATGTTGAGTTTCTCAAGCGTTTCTTACCTACAAACTGCCATATCTCGCGAACGGATTGACCAATCCGCAAAATTTCTGTTGCATCTGAAAGTAGAAATTCGCCCGATTACAACGGTATGCGCACATTTCCCCTAGTCGGTTCTAGTTACTCGTTTCGAGCATCAGAACTGCGAAAATTTTGAGTTTCTCAAGCGTTTCTTACCTCCAAACTGCCATATCTCGCGAACGGATTGACCAATCCGCAAAATTTCTGTTGCATCTGAAAGTAGAAACTCGCCCGATTACAACGGTAGGTGTAGTTTTCCCCTAGGCCGTTCTAGTTATTCGTTTCGAGCATCAGAACTGCGAAAATGTTGAGTTTCTCAAGCGTTTCTTACCTACAAACTGCCATATCTCGCGAACGGATTGACCAATCCGCAAAATTTCTGTTGCATCTGAAAGTAGAAATTCGCCCGATTACAACGGTATGCGTACTTTTCCCCTAGACCGTTCTAGTTATGCTTGTCGAGCATCAGAACTGCGAAAATTTTGAGTTTCTCAAGCGTTTCTTACTTCCAAACTGCCATATCTCGCGAACGGATTGACCAATCCGCAAAATTTCTGTTGCATCTGAAAGTAGAAACTCGCCCGATTACAACGGTAGGTGTAGTTTTCCCCTAGGCCGTTCTAGTTATTCGTTTCGAGCATCAGAACTGCGAAAATGTTGAGTTTCTCAAGCGTTTCTTACCTACAAACTGCCATATCTCGCGAACGGATTGACCAATCCGCAAAATTTCTGTTCCATCTGAAAGTAGAAAGTCGCCCGATTACAACGGTATGCGTACTTTTCCCCTAGACCGTTCTAGCTATGCTTGTCGTGCATCAGAACTGCGAAAATTTTGAGTTTCTCAAGCGTTTCTTACCTCCAAACTGCCATATCTCGCGAACGGATTGACCAATCCGCAAAATTTCTGTTGCATCTGAAAGTAGAAATTCGCCCGATTACAACGGTATGCGCACTTTTCCCCTAGTCGGTTCTAGTTACTCGTTTCGAGCATGAGAACTGCGAAAATTTTGAGTTTCTCAAGCGTTTCTTACCTCCAAACTGCCATATCTCGCGAACGGATTGACCAATCCGCAAAATTTCTGTTGCATCTGAAAGTAGAAACTCACCCGATTACAACGGTATGCGTACTTTTCCCCTAGGCCGTTCTAGTTATTCGTTTCGAGCATCAGAACTGCGAAAATTTTGAGTTTCTCAAGCGTTTCTTACCTCCAAACTGCCATATCTCGCGAACGGATTGACCAATCCGCAAAATTTCTGATGCATCTGAAAGTAGAAAGTCGCCCGATTACAACGGTATGCGTACTTTTCCCCTAGAACGTTCTAGTTATGCTTGTCGAGCATCAGAACTGCGAAAATTTTGAGTTTCTCAAGCGTTCCTTACTTCCAAATTGCCATACCTCGCGAACGGATTGAGCAATCCGCAAAATTTCTGTTGCATCTGAAGGTAGAAACCCGCCCGTTTACAACGGTATGCGTACTTTTCCCCTAGGCCGTTCTAGTTATTCGTTTCGAGCATCAGAACTGCGAAAATTTTGAGTTTCTCAAGCGTTTCTTACTTCCAAACCGCCATATCTCGCGAACGGTTTGACCAATCCGCAAAATTTCTGTTGCATCTGAAAGTAGAAACTCGCCCGATTACAACGGTATGCGTACTTTTCCCCTAGGCCGTTCTAGTTAATCGTTTCGAGCATCAGAACTGCGAAAATTTTGAGTTTCTCAAGCGTTTCTTACCTCCAAACTGCCATATCTCGCGAACGGATTGACCAATCCGCAAAATTTCTGTTGCATCTGAAAGTAGAAAGTCGCCCGATTACAACGGTATGCGTATTTTTCCCCTAGAATGTTCTGGTTATGCTTGTCGAGCATCAGAACTGCGAAAATTTTGAGTTTCTCAAGCGTTTCTTACTTCCAAACTGCCATATCTCGCGAACGGATTGACCAATCCGCAAAATTTCTGTTGCATCTGAAAGTAGAAACTCGCCCGATTACAACGGTGGGTGTAGTTTTCCCCTAGGCCGTTCTAGTTATTCGTTTCGAGCATCAGAACTGCGAAAATGTTGAGTTTCTCAAGCGTTTCTTACCTACAAACTGCCATATCTCGCGAACGGATTGACCAATCCGCAAAATTTCTGTTGCATCTGAAAGTAGAAATTCGCCCGATTACAACGGTATGCGCACATTTCCCCTAGTCGGTTCTAGTTACTCGTTTCGAGCATCAGAACTGCGAAAATTTTGAGTTTCTCAAGCGTTTCTTACCTCCAAACTGCCATATCTCGCGAACGGATTGACCAATCCGCAAAATTTCTGTTGCATCTGAAAGTAGAAACTCGCCCGATTACAACGGTAGGTGTAGTTTTCCCCTAGGCCGTTCTAGTTATTCGTTTCGAGCATCAGAACTGCGAAAATGTTGAGTTTCTCAAGCGTTCCTTACCTACAAACTGCCATACCTCGCGAACGGATTGAGCAATCCGCAAAATTTCTGTTGCATCTGAAGGTAGAAACCCGCCCGTTTACAACGGTATGCGTACTTTTCCCCTAGGCCGTTCTAGTTATTCGTTTCGAGCATCAGAACTGCGAAAATTTTGAGTTTCTCAAGCGTTTCTTACTTCCAAACCGCCATATCTCGCGAACGGTTTGACCAATCCGCAAAATTTCTGTTGCATCTGAAAGTAGAAACTCGCCCGATTACAACGGTATGCGTACTTTTCCCCTAGGCCGTTCTAGTTAATCGTTTCGAGCATCAGAACTGCGAAAATTTTGAGTTTCTCAAGCGTTTCTTACCTCCAAACTGCCATATCTCGCGAACGGATTGACCAATCCGCAAAATTTCTGTTGCATCTGAAAGTAGAAACTCGCCCGATTACAACGGTAGGTGTAGTTTTCCCCTAGGCCGTTCTAGTTATTCGTTTCGAGCATCAGAACTGCGAAAATTTTGAGTTTCTCAAGCGTTTCTTACCTCCAAACTGCCATATCTCGCGAACGGATTGACCAATCCGCAAAATTTCTGTTGCATCTGAAAGTAGAAAGTCGCCCGATTACAACGGTATGCGTACTTTTCCCCTAGAACGTTCTGGTTATGCTTGTCGAGCATCAGAACTGCGAAAATTTTGAGTTTCTCAAGCGTTTCTTACTTCCAAACTGCCATATCTCGCGAACGGATTGACCAATCCGCAAAATTTCTGTTGCATCTGAAAGTAGAAACTCGCCCGATTACAACGGTGGGTGTAGTTTTCCCCTAGGCCGTTCTAGTTATTCGTTTCGAGCATCAGAACTGCGAAAATGTTGAGTTTCTCAAGCGTTTCTTACCTACAAACTGCCATATCTCGCGAACGGATTGACCAATCCGCAAAATTTCTGTTGCATCTGAAAGTAGAAATTCGCCCGATTACAACGGTATGCGCACATTTCCCCTAGTCGGTTCTAGTTACTCGTTTCGAGCATCAGAACTGCGAAAATTTTGAGTTTCTCAAGCGTTTCTTACCTCCAAACTGCCATATCTCGCGAACGGATTGACCAATCCGCAAAATTTCTGTTGCATCTGAAAGTAGAAACTCGCCCGATTACAACGGTAGGTGTAGTTTTCCCCTAGGCCGTTCTAGTTATTCGTTTCGAGCATCAGAACTGCGAAAATGTTGAGTTTCTCAAGCGTTTCTTACCTACAAACTGCCATATCTCGCGAACGGATTGACCAATCCGCAAAATTTCTGTTGCATCTGAAAGTAGAAATTCGCCCGATTACAAAGGTATGCGTACTTTTCCCCTAGACCGTTCTAGCTATGCTTGTCGAGCATCAGAACTGCGAAAATTTTGAGTTTCTCAAGCGTTTCTTACCTCCAAACTGCCATATCTCGCGAACGGATCGACCAATCCGCAAAATTTCTGTTGCATCTGAAAGTAGAAACTCGCCCGCTTACAACGGTGGGTGTAGTTTTCCCCTAGGCCGTTCTAGTTATTCGTTTCGAGCATCAGAACTGCGAAAATGTTGAGTTTCTCAAGCGTTTCTTACCTACAAACTGCCATATCTCGCGAACGGATTGACCAATCCGCAAAATTTCTGTTGAATCTGAAAGTAGAAACTCGCCCGATTACAACGGTGGGTGTAGTTTTCCCCTAGGCCGTTCTAGTTATTCGTTTCGAGCATCAGAACTGCGAAAATGTTGAGTTTCTCAAGCGTTTCTTACCTCCAAACTGCCATATCTCGCGAACGGATTGACCAATCCGCAAAATTTCTGTTGCATCTGAAGGTAGATACCCGCACGTTTACAACGGTATGCGTACTTTTCCCCTAGGCCGTTCTAGTTATTCGTTTCGAGCATCAGAACTGCGAAAATTTTGAGTTTCTCAAGCGTTTCTTACTTCCAAACCGCCATATCTCGCGAACGGTTTGACCAATCCGCAATATTTCTGTTGCATCTGAAAGTAGAAACTCGCCCGATTACAACGGTATGCGTACTTTTCCCCTAGGCCGTTCTAGATAATCGTTTCGAGCATCAGAACTGCGAAAATTTTGAGTTTCTCAAGCGTTTCTTACTTCCAAACTGCCATATCTCGCGAACGGATTGACCAATCCGCAAAATTTCTGTTCCATCTGAAAGTAGAAACTCGCCCGATTACAACGGTAGGTGTAGTTTTCCCCTAGGTCGTTCTAGTTATTCGTTTCGAGCATCAGAACTGCGAAAATGTTGAGTTTCTCAAGCGTTTCTTACCTACAAACTGCCATATCTCGCGAACGGATTGACCAATCCGCAAAATTTCTGTTGCATCTGAAAGTAGAAACTCGCCCGATTACAACGGTAGATGTAGTTTTCCCTTAGGCCGTTCTAGTTATTCGTTTCGAGCATCAGAACTGCGAAAATGTTGAGTTTCTCAAGCGTTTCTTACCTACAAACTGCCATATCTCGCGAACGGATTGACCAATCCGCAAAATTTCTGTTGCATCTGAAAGTAGAAATTCGCCCGATTACAACGGTATGCGCACTTTTCCCCTAGTCGGTTCTAGTTACTCGTTTCGAGCATCAGAACTGCGAAAATTTTGAGTTTCTCAAGCGTTTCTTACCTCCAAACTGCCATATCTCGCGAACGGATTGACCAATCCGCAAAATTTCTGTTGCATCTGAAAGTAGAAACTCGCCCGATTACAACGGTATGCGTACTTTTCCCCTAGGCCGTTCTAGTCATTCGTTTCGAGCATCAGAACTGCGAAAATTTTGAGTTTCTCAAGCGTTTCTTACCTCCAAACTGCCATATCTCGCGAACGGATTGACCAATCCGCAAAATTTCTGATGCATCTGACAGTAGAAAGTCGCCCGATTACAACGGTATGCGTACTTTTCCCCTAGAACGTTCTAGTTATGCTTGTCGAGCATCAGAACTGCGAAAATTTTGAGTTTCTCAAGCGTTCCTTACTTCCAAATTGCCATACCTCGCGAACGGATTGAGCAATCCGCAACATTTCTGTTGCATCTGAAGGTAGAAACCCGCCCGTTTACAACGGTATGCGTACTTTTCCCCTAGGCCGTTCTAGTTATTCGTTTCGAGCATCAGAACTGCGAAAATTTTGAGTTTCTCAAGCGTTTCTTACTTCCAAACCGCCATATCTCGCGAACGGTTTGACCAATCCGCAAAATTTCTGTTGCATCTGAAAGTAGAAACTCGCCCGATTACAACGGTATGCGTACTTTTCCCCTAGGCCGTTCTAGTTAATCGTTTCGAGCATCAGAACTGCGAAAATTTTGAGTTTCTCAAGCGTTTCTTACCTCCAAACTGCCATATCTCGCGAACGGATTGACCAATCCGCAAAATTTCTGTTGCATCTGAAAGTAGAAACTCGCCCGATTACAACGGTAGGTGTAGTTTTCCCCTAGGCCGTTCTAGTTATTCGTTTCGAGCATCAGAACTGCGAAAATTTTGAGTTTCTCAAGCGTTTCTTACCTCCAAACTGCCATATCTCGCGAACGGATTGACCAATCCGCAAAATTTCTGTTGCATCTGAAAGTAGAAAGTCGCCCGATTACAACGGTATGCGTACTTTTCCCCTAGAACGTTCTGGTTATGCTTGTCGAGCATCAGAACTGCGAAAATTTTGAGTTTCTCAAGCGTTTCTTACTTCCAAACTGCCATATCTCGCGAACGGATTGACCAATCCGCAAAATTTCTGTTGCATCTGAAAGTAGAAACTCGCCCGATTACAACGGTAGATGTAGTTTTCCCTTAGGCCGTTCTAGTTATTCGTTTCGAGCATCAGAACTGCGAAAATGTTGAGTTTCTCAAGCGTTTCTTACCTACAAACTGCCATATCTCGCGAACGGATTGACCAATCCGCAAAATTTCTGTTGCATCTGAAAGTAGAAATTCGCCCGATTACAACGGTATGCGCACTTTTCCCCTAGTCGGTTCTAGTTACTCGTTTCGAGCATCAGAACTGCGAAAATTTTGAGTTTCTCAAGCGTTTCTTACCTCCAAACTGCCATATCTCGCGAACGGATTGACCAATCCGCAAAATTTCTGTTGCAACTGAAAGTAGAAAGTCGCCCGATTACAACGGTATGCGTACTTTTCCCCTAGAACGTTCTAGTTATGCTTGTCGAGCATCAGAACTGCGAAAATTTTGAGTTTCTCAAGCGTTTCTTACCTCCAAACTGCCATATCTCGCGAACGGATTGACCAATCCGCAAAATTTCTGTTGCATCTGAAGGTAGAAACTCGCCCGATTACAACGGTAGGTGTAGTTTTCCCCTAGGCCGTTCTAGTTAATCGTTTCGAGCATCAGAACTGCGAAAATTTTGAGTTTCTCAAGCGTTTCTTACATCCAAACTGCCATATCTCGCGAACGGATTGACCAATCCGCAAAATTTCTGTTGCATCTGAAAGTAGAAACTCGCCCGATTACAACGGTAGGTGTAGTTTTCCCCTAGGCCGTTCTAGTTATTCGTTTCGAGCATCAGAACTGCGAAAATGTTGAGTTTCTCAAGCGTTTCTTACCTACAAACTGCCATATCTCGCGAACGGATTGACCAATCCGCAAAATTTCTGTTGAATCTGAAAGTAGAAACTCGCCCGATTACAACGGTGGGTGTAGTTTTCCCCTAGGCCGTTCTAGTTATTCGTTTCGAGCATCAGAACTGCGAAAATGTTGAGTTTCTCAAGCGTTTCTTACCTCCAAACTGCCATATCTCGCGAACGGATTGACCAATCCGCAAAATTTCTGTTGCATCTGAAGGTAGATACCCGCACGTTTACAACGGTATGCGTACTTTTCCCCTAGGCCGTTCTAGTTATTCGTTTCGAGCATCAGAACTGCGAAAATTTTGAGTTTCTCAAGCGTTTCTTACTTCCAAACCGCCATATCTCGCGAACGGTTTGACCAATCCGCAATATTTCTGTTGCATCTGAAAGTAGAAACTCGCCCGATTACAACGGTATGCGTACTTTTCCCCTAGGCCGTTCTAGATAATCGTTTCGAGCATCAGAACTGCGAAAATGTTGAGTTTCTCAAGCGTTTCTTACTTCCAAACTGCCATATCTCGCGAACGGATTGACCAATCCGCAAAATTTCTGTTGCATCTGAAAGTAGAAACTCGCCCGATTACAACGGTAGGTGTAGTTTTCCCCTAGGTCGTTCTAGTTATTCGTTTCGAGCATCAGAACTGCGAAAATGTTGAGTTTCTCAAGCGTTTCTTACCTACAAACTGCCATATCTCGCGAACGGATTGACCAATCCGCAAAATTTCTGTTGCATCTGAAAGTAGAAAGTCGCCCGATTACAACGGTATGCGTACTTTTCCCCTAGACCGTTCTAGCTATGCTTGTCGAGCATCAGAACTGCGAAAATTTTGAGTTTCTCAAGCGTTTCTTACCTCCAAACTGCCATATCTCGCGAACGGATTGACCAATCCGCAAAATTTCTGTTGCATCTGAAAGTAGAAAGTCGCCCGATTACAACGGTATGCGTACTTTTCCCCTAGAACGTTCTGGTTATGCTTGTCGAGCATCAGAACTGCGAAAATTTTGAGTTTCTCAAGCGTTTCTTACCTCCAAACTGCCATATCTCGCGAACGGATTGACCAATCCGCAAAATTTCTGTTGCATCTGAAAGTAGAAACTCGCCCGATTACAACGGTAGATGTAGTTTTCCCTTAGGCCGTTCTAGTTATTCGTTTCGAGCATCAGAACTGCGAAAATGTTGAGTTTCTCAAGCGTTTCTTACCTACAAACTGCCATATCTCGCGAACGGATTGACCAATCCGCAAAATTTCTGATGCATCTGAAAGTAGAAAGTCGCCCGATTACAACGGTATGCGTACTTTTCCCCTAGAACGTTCTGGTTATGCTTGTCGAGCATCAGAACTGCGAAAATTTTGAGTTTCTCAAGCGTTCCTTACTTCCAAATTGCCATACCTCGCGAACGGATTGAGCAATCCGCAAAATTTCTGTTGCATCTGAAGGTAGAAACCCGCCCGTTTACAACGGTATGCGTACTTTTCCCCTAGGCCGTTCTAGTTATTCGTTTCGAGCATCAGAACTGCGAAAATTTTGAGTTTCTCAAGCGTTTCTTACTTCCAAACCGCCATATCTCGCGAACGGTTTGACCAATCCGCAAAATTTCTGTTGCATCTGAAAGTAGAAACTCGCCCGATTACAACGGTATGCGTACTTTTCCCCTAGGCCGTTCTAGTTAATCGTTTCGAGCATCAGAACTGCGAAAATTTTGAGTTTCTCAAGCGTTTCTTACCTCCAAACTGCCATATCTCGCGAACGGATTGACCAATCCGCAAAATTTCTGTTGCATCTGAAAGTAGAAACTCGCCCGATTACAACGGTAGGTGTAGTTTTCCCCTAGGCCGTTCTAGTTATTCGTTTCGAGCATCAGAACTGCGAAAATTTTGAGTTTCTCAAGCGTTTCTTACCTCCAAACTGCCATATCTCGCGAACGGATTGACCAATCCGCAAAATTTCTGTTGCATCTGAAAGTAGAAAGTCGCCCGATTACAACGGTATGCGTACTTTTCCCCTAGAACGTTCTGGTTATGCTTGTCGAGCATCAGAACTGCGAAAATTTTGAGTTTCTCAAGCGTTTCTTACTTCCAAACTGCCATATCTCGCGAACGGATTGACCAATCCGCAAAATTTCTGTTGCATCTGAAAGTAGAAACTCGCCCGATTACAACGGTAGATGTAGTTTTCCCTTAGGCCGTTCTAGTTATTCGTTTCGAGCATCAGAACTGCGAAAATGTTGAGTTTCTCAAGCGTTTCTTACCTACAAACTGCCATATCTCGCGAACGGATTGACCAATCCGCAAAATTTCTGTTGCATCTGAAAGTAGAAATTCGCCCGATTACAACGGTATGCGCACTTTTCCCCTAGTCGGTTCTAGTTACTCGTTTCGAGCATCAGAACTGCGAAAATTTTGAGTTTCTCAAGCGTTTCTTACCTCCAAACTGCCATATCTCGCGAACGGATTGACCAATCCGCAAAATTTCTGTTGCATCTGAAAGTAGAAACTCGCCCGATTACAACGGTATGCGTACTTTTCCCCTAGGCCGTACTGGTTATTCGTTTCGAGCATCAGAACTGTGAAAATTTTGAGTTTCTCAACCGTTTCTTACCTCCAAACTGCCATATCTCGCGAACGGATTGACCAATCCGCAAAATTTCTGTTGCATCTGAAAGTAGAAAGTCGCCCGATTACAACGGTATGCGTACTTTTCCCCTAGACCGCTCTAGTTATGCTTGTCGAGCATCAGAACTGCGAAAATTTTGAGTTTCTCAAGCGTTTCTTACCTCCAAACTGCCATATCTCGCGAATGGATTGACCAATCCGCAAAATTTCTGTTGCAACTGAAAGTAGAAAGTCGCCCGATTACAACGGTATGCGTACTTTTCCCCTAGAACGTTCTAGTTATGCTTGTCGAGCATCAGAACTGCGAAAATTTTGAGTTTCTCAAGCGTTTCTTACCTCCAAACTGCCATATCTCGCGAACGGATTGACCAATCCGCAAAATTTCTGTTGCATCTGAAGGTAGAAACTCGCCCGATTACAACGGTAGGTGTAGTTTTCCCCTAGGTCGTTCTAGTTATTCGTTTCGAGCATCAGAACTGCGAAAATGTTGAGTTTCTCAAGCGTTCCTTACCTACAAACTGCCATATCTCGCGAACGGATTGACCAATCCGCAAAATTTCTGTTGCATCTGAAAGTAGAAAGTCGCCCGATTACAACGGTATGCGTACTTTTCCCCTAGACCGTTCTAGCTATGCTTGTCGAGCATCAGAACTGCGAAAATTTTGAGTTTCTCAAGCGTTTCTTACCTCCAAACTGCCATATCTCGCGAACGGATTGACCAATCCGCAAAATTTCTGTTGCATCTGAAAGTAGAAAGTCGCCCGATTACAACGGTATGCGTACTTTTCCCCTAGAACGTTCTGGTTATGCTTGTCGAGCATCAGAACTGCGAAAATTTTGAGTTTCTCAAGCGTTTCTTACCTCCAAACTGCCATATCTCGCGAACGGATTGACCAATCCGCAAAATTTCTGTTGCATCTGAAAGTAGAAACTCGCCCGATTACAACGGTAGATGTAGTTTTCCCTTAGGCCGTTCTAGTTATTCGTTTCGAGCATCAGAACTGCGAAAATGTTGAGTTTCTCAAGCGTTTCTTACCTACAAACTGCCATATCTCGCGAACGGATTGACCAATCCGCAAAATTTCTGTTGCATCTGAAAGTAGAAATTCGCCCGATTACAACGGTATGCGCACTTTTCCCCTAGTCGGTTCTAGTTACTCGTTTCGAGCATCAGAACTGCGAAAATTTTGAGTTTCTCAAGCGTTTCTTACCTCCAAACTGCCATATCTCGCGAACGTATTGACCAATCCGCAAAATTTCTGTTGCATCTGAAAGTAGAAACTCGCCCGATTACAACGGTATGCGTACTTTTCCCCTAGGCCGTACTGGTTATTCGTTTCGAGCATCAGAACTGTGAAAATTTTGAGTTTCTCAAGCGTTTCTTACCTCCAAACTGCCATATCTCGCGAATGGATTGACCAATCCGCAAAATTTCTGTTGCATCTGAAAGTAGAAAGTCGCCCGATTACAACGGTATGCGTACTTTTCCCCTAGACCGCTCTAGTTATGCTTGTCGAGCATCAGAACTGCGAAAATTTTGAGTTTCTCAAGCGTTTCTTACCTCCAAACTGCCATATCTCGCGAACGGATTGACCAATCCGTAAAATTTCTGTTGCATCTGAAAGTAGAAACTCGCCCGATTACAACGGTATGCGTACTTTTCCCCTAGGCCGTTCTAGTTATTCGTTTCGAGCATCAGAACTGCGAAAATGTTGAGTTTCTCAAGCGTTTCTTACCTACAAACTGCCATATCTCGCGAACGGATTGACCAATCCGCAAAATTTCTGTTGCATCTGAAAGTAGAAACTCGCCCGATTACAACGGTATGCGTACTTTTCCCCTAGGCCGTTCTAGTTAATCGTTTCGAGCATCAGAACTGCGAAAATTTTGAGTTTCTCAAGCGTTTCTTACATCCAAACTGCCATATCTCGCGAACGGATTGACCAATCCGCAAAATTTCTGTTGCATCTGAAAGTAGAAACTCGCCCGATTACAACGGTAGGTGTAGTTTTCCCCTAGGTCGTTCTAGTTATTCGTTTCGAGCATCAGAACTGCGAAAATGTTGAGTTTCTCAAGCGTTTCTTACCTACAAACTGCCATATCTCGCGAACGGATTGACCAATCCGCAAAATTTCTGTTGCATCTGAAAGTAGAAAGTCGCCCGATTACAACGGTATGCGTACTTTTCCCCTAGACCGTTCTAGCTATGCTTGTCGAGCATCAGAACTGCGAAAATTTTGAGTTTCTCAAGCGTTTCTTACCTCCAAACTGCCATATCTCGCGAACGGATTGACCAATCCGCAAAATTTCTGTTGCATCTGAAAGTAGAAAGTCGCCCGATTACAACGGTATGCGTACTTTTCCCCTAGAACGTTCTGGTTATGCTTGTCGAGCATCAGAACTGCGAAAATTTTGAGTTTCTCAAGCGTTTCTTACCTCCAAACTGCCATATCTCGCGAACGGATTGACCAATCCGCAAAATTTCTGTTGCATCTGAAAGTAGAAACTCGCCCGATTACAACAGTAGATGTAGTTTTCCCTTAGGCCGTTCTAGTTATTCGTTTCGAGCATCAGAACTGCGAAAATGTTGAGTTTCTCAAGCGTTTCTTACCTACAAACTGCTATATCTCGCGAACGGATTGACCAATCCGCAAAATTTCTGTTGCATCTGAAAGTAGAAATTCGCCCGATTACAACGGTATGCGCACTTTTCCCCTAGTCGGTTCTAGTTACTCGTTTCGAGCATCAGAACTGCGAAAATTTTGAGTTTCTCAAGCGTTTCTTACCTCCAAACTGCCATATCTCGCGAACGGATTGACCAATCCGCAAAATTTCTGTTGCATCTGAAAGTAGAAACTCGCCCGATTACAACGGTATGCGTACTTTTCCCCTAGGCCGTACTGGTTATTCGTTTCGAGCATCAGAACTGTGAAAATTTTGAGTTTCTCAACCGTTTCTTACCTCCAAACTGCCATATCTCGCGAACGGATTGACCAATCCGCAAAATTTCTGTTGCATCTGAAAGTAGAAAGTCGCCCGATTACAACGGTATGCGTACTTTTCCCCTAGACCGCTCTAGTTATGCTTGTCGAGCATCAGAACTGCGAAAATTTTGAGTTTCTCAAGCGTTTCTTACCTCCAAACTGCCATATCTCGCGAACGGATTGACCAATCCGCAAAATTTCTGTTGCATCTGAAAGTAGAAAGTCGCCCGATTACAACGGTATGCGTACTTTTCCCCTAGAACGTTCTGGTTATGCTTGTCGAGCATCAGAACTGCGAAAATTTTGAGTTTCTCAAGCGTTTCTTACCTCCAAACTGCCATATCTCGCGAACGGATTGACCAATCCGCAAAATTTCTGTTGCATCTGAAAGTAGAAACTCGCCCGATTACAACGGTAGATGTAGTTTTCCCTTAGGCCGTTCTAGTTATTCGTTTCGAGCATCAGAACTGCGAAAATGTTGAGTTTCTCAAGCGTTTCTTACCTACAAACTGCTATATCTCGCGAACGGATTGACCAATCCGCAAAATTTCTGTTGCATCTGAAAGTAGAAATTCGCCCGATTACAACGGTATGCGCACTTTTCCCCTAGTCGGTTCTAGTTACTCGTTTCGAGCATCAGAACTGCGAAAATTTTGAGTTTCTCAAGCGTTTCTTACCTCCAAACTGCCATATCTCGCGAACGGATTGACCAATCCGCAAAATTTCTGTTGCATCTGAAAGTAGAAACTCGCCCGATTACAACGGTATGCGTACTTTTCCCCTAGGCCGTACTGGTTATTCGTTTCGAGCATCAGAACTGTGAAAATTTTGAGTTTCTCAACCGTTTCTTACCTCCAAACTGCCATATCTCGCGAACGGATTGACCAATCCGCAAAATTTCTGTTGCATCTGAAAGTAGAAAGTCGCCCGATTACAACGGTATGCGTACTTTTCCCCTAGACCGCTCTAGTTATGCTTGTCGAGCATCAGAACTGCGAAAATTTTGAGTTTCTCAAGCGTTTCTTACCTCCAAACTGCCATATCTCGCGAATGGATTGACCAATCCGCAAAATTTCTGTTGCATCTGAAAGTAGAAAGTCGCCCGATTACAACGGTATGCGTACTTTTCCCCTAGACCGCTCTAGTTATGCTTGTCGAGCATCAGAACTGCGAAAATTTTGAGTTTCTCAAGCGTTTCTTACCTCCAAACTGCCATATCTCGCGAACGGATTGACCAATCCGTAAAATTTCTGTTGCATCTGAAAGTAGAAACTCGCCCGATTACAACGGTATGCGTACTTTTCCCCTGGGCCGTTCTAGTTATTCGTTTCGAGCATCAGAACTGCGAAAATGTTGAGTTTCTCAAGCGTTTCTTACCTACAAACTGCCATATCTCGCGAACGGATTGACCAATCCGCAAAATTTCTGTTGCATCTGAAAGTAGAAACTCGCCCGATTACAACGGTATGCGTACTTTTCCCCTAGGCCGTTCTAGTTAATCGTTTCGAGCATCAGAACTGCGAAAATTTTGAGTTTCTCAAGCGTTTCTTACTTCCAAACTGCCATATCTCGCGAACGGATTGACCAATCCGCAAAATTTCTGTTGCATCTGAAAGTAGAAACTCGCCCGATTACAACGGTAGGTGTAGTTTTCCCCTAGGTCGTTCTAGTTATTCGTTTCGAGCATCAGAACTGCGAAAATGTTGAGTTTCTCAAGCGTTTCTTACCTACAAACTGCCATATCTCGCGAACGGATTGACCAATCCGCAAAATTTCTGTTGCATCTGAAAGTAGAAAGTCGCCCGATTACAACGGTATGCGTACTTTTCCCCTAGACCGTTCTAGCTATGCTTGTCGAGCATCAGAACTGCGAAAATTTTGAGTTTCTCAAGCGTTTCTTACCTCCAAACTGCCATATCTCGCGAACGGATTGACCAATCCGCAAAATTTCTGTTGCATCTGAAAGTAGAAAGTCGCCCGATTACAACGGTATGCGTACTTTTCCCCTAGAACGTTCTGGTTATGCTTGTCGAGCATCAGAACTGCGAAGATTTTGAGTTTCTCAAGCGTTTCTTACCTCCAAACTGCCATATCTCGCGAACGGATTGACCAATCCGCAAAATTTCTGTTGCATCTGAAAGTAGAAACTCGCCCGATTACAACGGTAGATGTAGTTTTCCCTTAGGCCGTTCTAGTTATTCGTTTCGAGCATCAGAACTGCGAAAATGTTGAGTTTCTCAAGCGTTTCTTACCTACAAACTGCCATATCTCGCGAACGGATTGACCAATCCGCAAAATTTCTGTTGCATCTGAAAGTAGAAATTCGCCCGATTACAACGGTATGCGCACTTTTCCCCTAGTCGGTTCTAGTTACTCGTTTCGAGCATCAGAACTGCGAAAATTTTGAGTTTCTCAAGCGTTTCTTACCTCCAAACTGCCATATCTCGCGAACGGATTGACCAATCCGCAAAATTTCTGTTGCATCTGAAAGTAGAAACTCGCCCGATTACAACGGTATGCGTACTTTTCCCCTAGGCCGTACTGGTTATTCGTTTCGAGCATCAGAACTGTGAAAATTTTGAGTTTCTCAACCGTTTCTTACCTCCAAACTGCCATATCTCGCGAACGGATTGACCAATCCGCAAAATTTCTGTTGCATCTGAAAGCAGAAAGTCGCCCGATTACAACGGTATGCGTACTTTTCCCCTAGACCGCTCTAGTTATGCTTGTCGAGCATCAGAACTGCGAAAATTTTGAGTTTCTCAAGCGTTTCTTACATCCAAACTGCCATATCTCGCGAATGGATTGACCAATCCGCAAAATTTCTGTTGCATCTGAAAGTAGAAAGTCGCCCGATTACAACGGTATGCGTACTTTTCCCCTAGACCGCTCTAGTTATGCTTGTCGAGCATCAGAACTGCGAAAATTTTGAGTTTCTCAAGCGTTTCTTACCTCCAAACTGCCATATCTCGCGAACGGATTGACCAATCCGTAAAATTTCTGTTGCATCTGAAAGTAGAAACTCGCCCGATTACAACGGTATGCGTACTTTTCCCCTAGGCCGTTCTAGTTATTCGTTTCGAGCATCAGAACTGCGAAAATGTTGAGTTTCTCAAGCGTTTCTTACCTACAAACTGCCATATCTCGCGAACGGATTGACCAATCCGCAAAATTTCTGTTGCATCTGAAAGTAGAAACTCGCCCGATTACAACGGTATGCGTACTTTTCCCCTAGGCCGTTCTAGTTAATCGTTTCGAGCATCAGAACTGCGAAAATTTTGAGTTTCTCAAGCGTTTCTTACTTCCAAACTGCCATATCTCGCGAACGGATTGACCAATCCGCAAAATTTCTGTTGCATCTGAAAGTAGAAACTCGCCCGATTACAACGGTAGGTGTAGTTTCCCCCTAGGTCGTTCTAGTTATTCGTTTCGAGCATCAGAACTGCGAAAATGTTGAGTTTCTCAAGCGTTTCTTACCTACAAACTGCCATATCTCGCGAACGGATTGACCAATCCGCAAAATTTCTGTTGCATCTGAAAGTAGAAAGTCGCCCGATTACAACGGAATGCGTACTTTTCCCCTAGACCGTTCTAGCTATGCTTGTCGAGCATCAGAACTGCGAAAATTTTGAGTTTCTCAAGCGTTTCTTACCTCCAAACTGCCATATCTCGCGAACGGATTGACCAATCCGCAAAATTTCTGTTTCATCTGAAAGTAGAAAGTCGCCCGATTACAACGGTATGCGTACTTTTCCCCTAGAACGTTCTGGTTATGCTTGTCGAGCATCAGAACTGCGAAAATTTTGAGTTTCTCAAGCGTTTCTTACCTCCAAACTGCCATATCTCGCGAACGGATTGACCAATCCGCAAAATTTCTGTTGCATCTGAAAGTAGAAACTCGCCCGATTACAACGGTAGATGTAGTTTTCCCTTAGGCCGTTCTAGTTATTCGTTTCGAGCATCAGAACTGCGAAAATGTTGAGTTTCTCAAGCGTTTCTTACCTACAAACTGCCATATCTCGCGAACGGATTGACCAATCCGCAAAATTTCTGTTGCATCTGAAAATAGAAATTCGCCCGATTACAACGGTATGCGCACTTTTCCCCTAGTCGGTTCTAGTTACTCGTTTCGAGCATCAGAACTGCGAAAATTTTGAGTTTCTCAAGCGTTTCTTACCTCCAAACTGCCATATCTCGCGAACGGATTGACCAATCCGCAAAATTTCTGTTGCATCTGAAAGTAGAAACTCGCCCGATTACAACGGTATGCGTACTTTTCCCCTAGGCCGTACTGGTTATTCGTTTCGAGCATCAGAACTGTGAAAATTTTGAGTTTCTCAACCGTTTCTTACCTCCAAACTGCCATATCTCGCGAACGGATTGACCAATCCGCAAAATTTCTGTTGCATCTGAAAGTAGAAAGTCGCCCGATTGCAACGGTATGCGTACTTTTCCCCTAGACCGCTCTAGTTATGCTTGTCGAGCATCAGAACTGCGAAAATTTTGAGTTTCTCAAGCGTTTCTTACCTCCAAACTGCCATATCTCGCGAATGGATTGACCAATCCGTAAAATTTCTGTTGCATCTGAAAGTAGAAACTCGCCCGATTACAACGGTATGCGTACTTTTCCCCTAGAACGTTCTAGTTATGCTTGTCGAGCATCAGAACTGCGAAAATTTTGAGTTTCTCAAGCGTTTCTTACCTCCAAACTGCCATATCTCGCGAACGGATTGACCAATCCGTAAAATTTCTGTTGCATCTGAAAGTAGAAACTCGCCCGATTACAACAGTATGCGTACTTTTCCCCTAGGCCGTTCTAGTTATTCGTTTCGAGCATCAGAACTGCGAAAATGTTGAGTTTCTCAAGCGTTTCTTACCTACAAACTGCCATATCTCGCGAACGGATTGACCAATCCGCAAAATTTCTGTTGCATCTGAAAGTAGAAATTCGCCCGATTACAACGGTGTGCGTACTTTTCCCCTAGACCGTTCTAGTTATTCGTTTCGAGCATCAGAACTGCGAAAATGTTGAGTTTCTCAAGCGTTTCTTACCTACAAACTGCCATATCTCGCGAACGGATTGACCAATCCGTAAAATTTCTGTTGCATCTGAAAGTAGAAAGTCGCCCGATTACAACGGTATGCGTACTTTTCCCCTAGACCGCTCTAGTTATGCTTGTCGAGCATCAGAAATGCGAAAATTTTGAGTTTCTCAAGCGTTTCTTACCTCCAAACTGCCATATCTCGCGAACGGATTGACCAATCCGCAAAATTTCTGTTGCATCTGAAAGTAGAAAGTCGCCCGATTACAACGGTATGCGTACTTTTCCCCTAGAACGTTCTAGTTATGCTTGTCGAGCATCAGAACTGCGAAAATTTTGAGTTTCTCAAGCGTTTCTTACCTCCAAACTGCCATATCTCGGGAACGGATTGACCAATCCGTAAAATTTCTGTTGCATCTGAAAGTAGAAACTCGCCCGATTACAACGGTATGCGTACTTTTCCCCTAGGCCGTTCTAGTTATTCGTTTCGAGCATCAGAACTGCGAAAATGTTGAGTTTCTCAAGCGTTTCTTACCTACAAACTGCCATATCTCGCGAACGGATTGACCAATCCGCAAAATTTCTGTTGCATCTGAAAGTAGAAAGTCGCCCGATTACAACGGTATGCGTACTTTTCCCCTAGAACGTTCTAGTTATGCTTGTCGAGCATCAGAACTGCGAAAATTTTGAGTTTCTCAAGCGTTTCTTACCCACAAACTGCCATATCTCGCGAACGGATTGACCAATCCGTAAAATTTCTGTTGCATCTGAAAGTAGAAAGTCGCCCGATTACAACGGTATGCGTACTTTTCCCCTAGACCGCTCTAGTTATGCTTGTCGAGCATCAGAACTGCGAAAATTTTGAGTTTCTCAAGCGTTTCTTACCTCCAAACTGCCATATCTCGCGAACGGATTGACCAATCCGCAAAATTTCTGTTGCATCTGAAAGTAGAAAGTCGCCCGATTACAACGGTATGCGTACTTTTCCCCTAGAACGTTCTCGTTATGCTTGTCGAGCATCAGAACTGCGAAAATTTTGAGTTTCTCAAGCGTTTCTTACCTCCAAACTGCCATATCTCGCGAACGGATTGACCAATCCGCAAAATTTCTGTTGCATCTGAAAGTAGAAACTCGCCCGATTACAACGGTAGGTGTAGTTTTCCCATAGGCCGTTCTAGTTATTCGTTTCGAGCATCAGAACTGCGAAAATGTTGAGTTTCTCAAGCGTTTCTTACCTCCAAACTGCCATATCTCGCGAACGGAATGACTAATCCGCAAAATTTCTGTTGCATCTGAAAGTAGAAACTCACCCGATTACAACGGTATGCGTACTTTTCCCCTAGGCCGTTCTAGTTATTCGTTTCGAGCATCAGAACTGCGAAAATTTTGAGTTTCTCAAGCGTTTCTTACCTCCAAACTGCCATATCTCGCGAACGGATTGACCAATCCGCAAAATTTCTGTTGCATCTGAAAGTAGAAAGTCGCCCGGTTACAACGGTATGCGTACTTTTCCCCTAGACCGCTCTAGTTATGCTTGTCGAGCATCAGATCTGCGAAAATTTTGAGTTTCTCAAGCGTTTCTTACCTCCAAACTGCCATATCTCGCGAATGGATTGACTAATCCGCAAAATTTCTGTTGCATCTGAAAGTAGAAAGTCGCCCGATTACAACGGTATGCGTACTTTTCCCCTAGACCGCTCTAGTTATGCTTGTCGAGCATCAGAACTGCGAAAATTTTGAGTTTCTCAAGCGTTTCTTACCTCCAAACTGCCATATCTCGCGAACGGATTGACCAATCCATAAAATTTCTGTTGCATCTGAAAGTAGAAACTCGCCCGATTACAACGGTATGCGTACTTTTCCCCTAGGCCGTTCTAGTTATTCGTTTCGAGCATCAGAACTGCGAAAATGTTGAGTTTCTCAAGCGTTTCTTACCTACAAACTGCCATATCTCGCGAACGGATTGACCAATCCGCAAAATTTCTGTTGCATCTGAAAGTAGAAATTCGCCCGATTACAACGGTGTGCGTACTTTTCCCCTAGACCGTTCTAGTTATTCGTTTCGAGCATCAGAACTGCGAAAATGTTGAGTTTCTCAAGCGTTTCTTACCTACAAACTGCCATATCTCGCGAACGGATTGACCAATCCGTAAAATTTCTGTTGCATCTGAAAGTAGAAAGTCGCCCGATTACAACGGTATGCGTACTTTTCCCCTAGACCGCTCTAGTTATGCTTGTCGAGCATCAGAAATGCGAAAATTTTGAGTTTCTCAAGCGTTTCTTACCTCCAAACTGCCATATCTCGCGAACGGATTGACCAATCCGCAAAATTTCTGTTGCATCTGAAAGTAGAAAGTCGCCCGATTACAACGGTATGCGTACTTTTCCCCTAGAACGTTCTAGTTATGCTTGTCGAGCATCAGAACTGCGAAAATTTTGAGTTTCTCAAGCGTTTCTTACCTCCAAACTGCCATATCTCGCGAACGGATTGACCAATCCGTAAAATTTCTGTTGCATCTGAAAGTAGAAACTCGCCCGATTACAACGGTATGCGTACTTTTCCCCTAGGCCGTTCTAGTTATTCGTTTCGAGCATCAGAACTGCGAAAATGTTGAGTTTCTCAGGCGTTTCTTACCTACAAACTGCCATATCTCGCGAACGGATTGACCAATCCGCAAAATTTCTGTTGCATCTGAAAGTAGAAAGTCGCCCGATTACAACGGTATGCGTACTTTTCCCCTAGACCGCTCTAGTTATGCTTGTCGAGCATCAGAACTGCGAAAATTTTGAGTTTCTCAAGCGTTTCTTACTTCCAAACTGCCATATCTCGCGAACGGATTGACCAATCCGCAAAATTTCTGCTGCATCTGAAAGTACAAACTCGCCCGATTACAACGGTATGCCTACTTTTCCCCTAGGCCGTTCTAGTTATTCGTTTCGAGCATCAGAACTGTGAAAATTTTGAGTTTCTCAACCGTTTCTTACCTCCAAACTGCCATATCTCGCGAACGGATTGACCAATCCGCAAAATTTCTGTTGCATCTGAAAGTAGAAATTCGCCCGATTACAACGGTATGCGCACTTTTCCCCTAGTCGGTTCTAGTTACTCGTTTCGAGCATCAGAACTGCGAAAATTTTGAGTTTCTCAAGCGTTTCTTACCTCCAAACTGCCATATCTCGCGAACGGATTGACCAATCCGCAAAATTTCTGTTGCATCTGAAAGTAGAAACTCGCCCGATTACAACGGTATGCGTACTTTTCCCCTAGGCCGTACTGGTTATTCGTTTCGAGCATCAGAACTGTGAAAATTTTGAGTTTCTCAACCGTTTCTTACCTCCAAACTGCCATATCTCGCGAACGGATTGACCAATCCGCAAAATTTCTGTTGCATCTGAAAGTAGAAAGTCGCCCGATTACAACGGTATGCGTACTTTTCCCCTAGACCGCTCTAGTTATGCTTGTCGAGCATCAGATCTGCGAAAATTTTGAGTTTCTCAAGCGTTTCTTACCTCCAAACTGCCATATCTCGCGAATGGATTGACCAATCCGCAAAATTTCTGTTGCATCTGAAAGTAGAAAGTCGCCCGATTACAACGGTATGCGTACTTTTCCCCTAGACCGCTCTAGTTATGCTTGTCGAGCATCAGAACTGCGAAAATTTTGAGTTTCTCAAGCGTTTCTTACCTCCAAACTGCCATATCTCGCGAATGGATTGACCAATCCGCAAAATTTCTGTTGCACCTGAAAGTAGAAAGTCGCCCGATTACAACGGTATGCGTACTTTTCCCCTAGAACGTTCTAGTTATGCTTGTCGAGCATCAGAACTGCGAAAATTTTGAGTTTCTCAAGCGTTTCTTACACACAAACTGCCATATCTCGCGAACGGATTGACCAATCCGTAAAATTTCTGTTGCATCTGAAAGTAGAAATTCGCCCGATTACAACGGTATGCGCACTTTTCCCCTAGTCGGTTCTAGTTACTCGTTTCGAGCATCAGAACTGCGAAAATTTTGAGTTTCTCAAGCGTTTCTTACCTCCAAACTGCCATATCTCGCGAACGGATTGACCAATCCGCAAAATTTCTGTTGCATCTGAAAGTAGAAACTCGCCCGATTACAACGGTATGCGTACTTTTCCTCTAGGCCGTACTGGTTATTCGTTTCGAGCATCAGAACTGTGAAAATTTTGAGTTTCTCAACCGTTTCTTACCTCCAAACTGCCATATCTCGCGAACGGATTGACCAATCCGCAAAATTTCTGTTGCATCTGAAAGTAGAAAGTCGCCCGATTACAACGGTATGCGTACTTTTCCCCTAGACCGCTCTAGTTATGCTTGTCGAGCATCAGATCTGCGAAAATTTTGAGTTTCTCAAGCGTTTCTTACCTCCAAACTGCCATATCTCGCGAATGGATTGACCAATCCGCAAAATTTCTGTTGCACCTGAAAGTAGAAAGTCGCCCGATTACAACGGTATGCGTACTTTTCCCCTAGAACGTTCTAGTTATGCTTGTCGAGCATCAGAACTGCGAAAATTTTGAGTTTCTCAAGCGTTTCTTACACACAAACTGCCATATCTCGCGAACGGATTGACCAATCCGTAAAATTTCTGTTGCATCTGAAAGTAGAAATTCGCCCGATTACAACGGTATGCGCACTTTTCCCTAGTCGGTTCTAGTTACTCGTTTCGAGCATCAGAACTGCGAAAATTTTGAGTTTCTCAAGCGTTTCTTACCTCCAAACTGCCATATCTCGCGAACGGATTGACCAATCCGCAAAATTTCTGTTGCATCTGAAAGTAGAAACTCGCCCGATTACAACGGTATGCGTACTTTTCCTCTAGGCCGTACTGGTTATTCGTTTCGAGCATCAGAACTGTGAAAATTTTGAGTTTCTCAACCGTTTCTTACCTCCAAACTGCCATATCTCGCGAACGGATTGACCAATCCGCAAAATTTCTGTTGCATCTGAAAGTAGAAAGTCGCCCGATTACAACGGTATGCGTACTTTTCCCCTAGACCGATCTAGTTATGCTTGTCGAGCATCAGAACTGCGAAAATTTTGAGTTTCTCAAGCGTTTCTTACCTCCAAACTGCCATATCTCGCGAATGGATTCACCAATCCGCAAAATTTCTGTTGCATCTGAAAGTAGAAAGTCGCCCGATTACAACGGTATGCGTACTTTTCCCCTAGACCGCTCTAGTTATGCTTGTCGGGCATCAGAACTGCGAAAATTTTGAGTTTCTCAAGCGTTTCTTACCTCCAAACTGCCATATCTCGCGAACGGATTGACCAATCCGCAAAATTTCTGTTGCATCTGAAAGTAGAAAGTCGCCCGATTACAACGGTATGCGTACTTTTCCCCTAGACCGCTCTAGTTATGCTTGTCGAGCATCAGATCTGCGAAAATTTTGAGTTTCTCAAGCGTTTCTTACCTCCAAACTGCCATATCTCGCGAATGGATTGACCAATCCGCAAAATTTCTGTTGCATCTGAAAGTAGAAAGTCGCCCGATTACAACGGTATGCGTACTTTTCCCCTAGACCGCTCTAGTTATGCTTGTCGAGCATCAGAACTGCGAAAATTTTGAGTTTCTCAAGCGTTTCTTACCTCCAAACTGCCATATCTCGCGAACGGATTGACCAATCCGTAAAATTTCTGTTGCATCTGAAAGTAGAAACTCGCCCGATTACAACGGTATGCGTACTTTTCCCCTAGGCCGTTCTAGTTATTCGTTTCGAGCATCAGAACTGCGAAAATGTTGAGTTTCTCAAGCGTTTCTTACCTACAAACTGCCATATCTCGCGAACGGATTGACCAATCCGCAAAATTTCTGTTGCATCTGAAAGTAGAAACTCGCCCGATTACAACGGTATGCGTACTTTTCCCCTAGGCCGTACTGGTTATTCGTTTCGAGCAGCAGAACTGTGAAAATTTTGAGTTTCTCAACCGTTTCTTACCTCCAAACTGCCATATCTCGCGAACCGATTGACCAATCCGCAAAATTTCTGTTGCATCTGAAAGTAGAAAGTCGCCCGATTGCAACGGTATGCGTACTTTTCCCCTAGACCGCTCTAGTTATGCTTGTCGAGCATCAGAACTGCGAAAATTTTGAGTTTCTCAAGCGTTTCTTACCTCCAAACTGCCATATCTCGCGAATGGATTGACCAATCCGTAAAATTTCTGTTGCATCTGAAAGTAGAAACTCGCCCGATTACAACGGTATGCGTACTTTTCCCCTAGAACGTTCTAGTTATGCTTGTCGAGCATCAGAACTGCGAAAATTTTGAGTTTCTCAAGCGTTTCTTACCTCCAAACTGCCATATCTCGCGAACGGATTGACCAATCCGTAAAATTTCTGTTGCATCTGAAAGTAGAAACTCGCCCGATTACAACGGTATGCGTACTTTTCCCCTAGGCCGTTCTAGTTATTCGTTTCGAGCATCAGAACTGCGAAAATGTTGAGTTTCTCAAGCGTTTCTTACCTACAAACTGCCATATCTCGCGAACGGATTGACCAATCCGCAAAATTTCTGTTGCATCTGAAAGTAGAAATTCGCCCGATTACAACGGTGTGCGTACTTTTCCCCTAGACCGTTCTAGTTATTCGTTTCGAGCATCAGAACTGCGAAAATGTTGAGTTTCTCAAGCGTTTCTTACCTACAAACTGCCATATCTCGCGAACGGATTGACCAATCCGTAAAATTTCCGTTGCATCTGAAAGTAGAATGTCGCCCGATTACAACGGTATGCGTACTTTTCCCCTAGACCGCTCTAGTTATGCTTGTCGAGCATCAGAAATGCGAAAATTTTGAGTTTCTCAAGCGTTTCTTACCTCCAAACTGCCATATCTCGCGAACGGATTGACCAATCCGCAAAATTTCTGTTGCATCTGAAAGTAGAAAGTCGCCCGATTACAACGGTATGCGTACTTTTCCCCTAGAACGTTCTAGTTATGCTTGTCGAGCATCAGAACTGCGAAAATTTTGAGTTTCTCAAGCGTTTCTTACCTCCAAACTGCCATATCTCGCGAACGGATTGACCAATCCGCAAAATTTCTGTTGCATCTGAAAGTAGAAACTCGCCCGATTACAACGGTATGCGTACTTTTCCCCTAGTCCGTTCTAGTTATTCGTTTCGAGCATCAGAACTTCGAAAATTTTGAGTTTCTCAAGCGTTTCTTACTTCCAAACTGCCATATCTCGCGAACGGATTGACCAATCCGCAAAATTTCTGCTGCATCTGAAAGTACAAACTCGCCCGATTACAACGGTATGCCTACTTTTCCCCTAGGCCGTTCTAGTTATTCGTTTCGAGCATCAGAACTGTGAAAATTTTGAGTTTCTCAACCGTTTCTTACCTCCAAACTGCCATATCTCGCGAACGGATTGACCAATCCGCAAAATTTCTGTTGCATCTGAAAGTAGAAAGTCGCCCGATTACAACGGTATGCGTACTTTTCCCCTAGACCGCTCTAGTTATGCTTGTCGAGCATCAGAACTGCGAAAATTTTGAGTTTCTCAAGCGTTTCTTACCTCCAAACTGCCATATCTCGCGAATGGATTGACCAATCCGCAAAATTTCTGTTGCACCTGAAAGTAGAAAGTCGCCCGATTACAACGGTATGCGTACTTTTCCCCTAGAACGTTCTAGTTATGCTTGTCGAGCATCAGAACTGCGAAAATTTTGAGTTTCTCAAGCGTTTCTTACCCACAAACTGCCATATCTCGCGAACGGATTGACCAATCCGTAAAATTTCTGTTGCATCTGAAAGTAGAAAGTCGCCCGATTACAACGGTATGCGTACTTTTCCCCTAGAACGTTCTAGTTATGCTTGTCGAGCATCAGAACTGCGAAAATTTTGAGTTTCTCAAGCGTTTCTTACCTCCAAACTGCCATATCTCACGAACGGATTGACCAATCCGCAAAATTTCTGTTGCATCTGAAAGTAGAAACTCGCCCGATTACAACGGTAGGTGTAGTTTTCCCATAGGCCGTTCTAGTTATTCGTTTCGAGCATCAGAACTGCGAAAATGTTGAGTTTCTCAAGCGTTTCTTACCTACAAACTGCCATATCTCGCGAACGGATTGACCAATCCGCAAAATTTCTGTTGCATCTGAAAGTAGAAACTCGCCCGATTACAACGGTATGCGTACTTTTCCCCTAGGCCGTACTGGTTATTCGTTTCGAGCATCAGAACTGTGAAAATTTTGAGTTTCTCAACCGTTTCTTACCTACAAACTGCCATATCTCGCGAACGGATTGACCAATCCGCAAAATTTCTGTTGCATCTGAAAGTAGAAACTCGCCCGATTACAACGGTAGGTGTAGTTTTCCCATAGGCCGTTCTAGTTATTCGTTTCGAGCATCAGAACTGCGAAAATGTTGAGTTTCTCAAGCGTTTCTTACCTACAAACTGCCATATCTCGCGAACGGATTGACCAATCCGCAAAATTTCTGTTGCATCTGAAAGTAGAAACTCGCCCGATTACAACGGTATGCGTACTTTTCCCCTAGAACGTTCTAGTTATGCTTGTCGAGCATCAGAACTGCGAAAATTTTGAGTTTCTCAAGCGTTTCTTACCTCCAAACTGCCATATCTCGCGAACGGATTGACCAATCCGCAAAATTTCTGTTGCATCTGAAAGTAGAAACTCGCCCGATTACAACGGTAGGTGTAGTTTTCCCATAGGCCGTTCTAGTTATTCGTTTCGAGCATCAGAACTGCGAAAATGTTGAGTTTCTCAAGCGTTTCTTACCTACAAACTGCCATATCTCGCGAACGGATTGACCAATCCGCAAAATTTCTGTTGCATCTGAAAGTAGAAAGTCGCCCGATTGCAACGGTATGCGTACTTTTCCCCTAGACCCCTCTAGTTATGCTTGTCGAGCATCAGAACTGCGAAAATTTTGAGTTTCTCAAGCGTTTCTTACCTCCAAACTGCCATATCTCGCGAATGGATTGACCAATCCGTAAAATTTCTGTTGCATCTGAAAGTAGAAACTCGCCCGATTACAACGGTATGCGTACTTTTCCCCTAGAACGTTCTAGTTATGCTTGTCGAGCATCAGAACTGCGAAAATTTTGAGTTTCTCAAGCGTTTCTTACCTCCAAACTGCCATATCTCGCGAACGGATTGACCAATCCGTAAAATTTCTGTTGCATCTGAAAGTAGAAACTCGCCCGATTACAACGGTATGCGTACTTTTCCCCTAGGCCGTTCTAGTTATTCGTTTCGAGCATCAGAACTGCGAAAATGTTGAGTTTCTCAAGCGTTTCTTACCTACAAACTGCCATATCTCGCGAACGGATTGACCAATCCGCAAAATTTCTGTTGCATCTGAAAGTAGAAATTCGCCCGATTACAACGGTGTGCGTACTTTTCCCCTAGACCGTTCTAGTTATTCGTTTCGAGCATCAGAACTGCGAAAATGTTGAGTTTCTCAAGCGTTTCTTACCTACAAACTGCCATATCTCGCGAACGGATTGACCAATCCGTAAAATTTCTGTTGCATCTGAAAGTAGAAAGTCGCCCGATTACAACGGTATGCGTACTTTTCCCCTAGACCGCTCTAGTTATGCTTGTCGAGCATCAGAAATGCGAAAATTTTGAGTTTCTCAAGCGTTTCTTACCTCCAAACTGCCATATCTCGCGAACGGATTGACCAATCCGCAAAATTTCTGTTGCATCTGAAAGTAGAAAGTCGCCCGATTACAACCGTATGCGTACTTTTCCCCTAGAACGTTCTAGTTATGCTTGTCGAGCATCAGAACTGCGAAAGTTTTGAGTTTCTCAAGCGTTTCTTACCTCCAAACTGCCATATCTCGCGAACGGATTGACCAATCCGTAAAATTTCTGTTGCATCTGAAAGTAGAAACTCGCCCGATTACAACGGTATGCGTACTTTTCCCCTAGGCCGTTCTAGTTATTCGTTTCGAGCATCAGAACTGCGAAAATGTTGAGTTTCTCAAGCGTTTCTTACCTACAAACTGCCATATCTCGCGAACGGATTGACCAATCCGCAAAATTTCTGTTGCATCTGAAAGTAGAAAGTCGCCCGATTACAACGGTATGCGTACTTTTCCCCTAGAACGTTCTAGTTATGCTTGTCGAGCATCAGAACTGCGAAAATTTTGAGTTTCTCAAGCGTTTCTTACCCACAAACTGCCATATCTCGCGAACGGATTGACCAATCCGTAAAATTTCTGTTGCATCTGAAAGTAGAAGGTCGCCCGATTACAACGGTATGCGTACTTTTCCCCTAGACCGCTCTAGTTATGCTTGTCGAGCATCAGAACTGCGAAAATTTTGAGTTTCTCAAGCGTTTCTTACCTCCAAACTGCCATATCTCGCGAACGGATTGACCAATCCGCAAAATTTCTGTTGCATCTGAAAGTAGAAAGTCGCCCGATTACAACGGTATGCGTACTTTTCCCCTAGAACGTTCTAGTTATGCTTGTCGAGCATCAGAACTGCGAAAATTTTGAGTTTCTCAAGCGTTTCTTACCTCCAAACTGCCATATCTCGCGAACGGATTGACCAATCCGCAAAATTTCTGTTGCATCTGAAAGTAGAAACTCGCCCGATTACAACGGTAGGTGTAGTTTTCCCATAGGCCGTTCTAGTTATTCGTTTCGAGCATCAGAACTGCGAAAATGTTGAGTTTCTCAAGCGTTTCTTACCTCCAAACTGCCATATCTCGCGAACGGAATGACTAATCCGCAAAATTTCTGTTGCATCTGAAAGTAGAAACTCACCCGATTACAACGGTATGCGTACTTTTCCCCTAGGCCGTTCTAGTTATTCGTTTCGAGCATCAGAACTGCGAAAATTTTGAGTTTCTCAAGCGTTTCTTACCTCCAAACTGCCATATCTCGCGAACGGATTGACCAATCCGCAAAATTTCTGTTGCATCTGAAAGTAGAAACTCGCCCGATTACAACGGTATGCGTACTTTTCCCCTAGTCCCTTCTAGTTATTCGTTTCGAGCATCAGAACTTCGAAAATTTTGAGTTTCTCAAGCGTTTCTTACTTCCAAACTGCCATATCTCGCGAACGGATTGACCAATCCGCAAAATTTCTGCTGCATCTGAAAGTACAAACTCGCCCGATTACAACGGTATGCCTACTTTTCCCCTAGGCCGTTCTAGTTATTCGTTTCGAGCATCAGAACTGTGAAAATTTTGAGTTTCTCAACCGTTTCTTACCTCCAAACTGCCATATCTCGCGAACGGATTGACCAATCCGCAAAATTTCTGTTGCATCTGAAAGTAGAAAGTCGCCCGATTACAACGGTATGCGTACTTTTCCCCTAGACCGCTCTAGTTATGCTTGTCGAGCATCAGAACTGCGAAAATTTTGAGTTTCTCAAGCGTTTCTTACCTCCAAACTGCCATATCTCGCGAATGGATTGACCAATCCGCAAAATTTCTGTTGCACCTGAAAGTAGAAAGTCGCCCGATTACAACGGTATGCGTACTTTTCCCCTAGAACGTTCTAGTTATGCTTGTCGAGCATCAGAACTGCGAAAATTTTGAGTTTCTCAAGCGTTTCTTACCCACAAACTGCCATATCTCGCGAACGGATTGACCAATCCGTAAAATTTCTGTTGCATCTGAAAGTAGAAAGTCGCCCGATTACAACGGTATGCGTACTTTTCCCCTAGACCGCTCTAGTTATGCTTGTCGAGCATCAGAACTGCGAAAATTTTGAGTTTCTCAAGCGTTTCTTACCTCCAAACTGCCATATCTCGCGAACGGATTGACCAATCCGCAAAATTTCTGTTGCATCTGAAAGTAGAAACTCGCCCGATTACAACGGTAGGTGTAGTTTTCCCATAGGCCGTTCTAGTTATTCGTTTCGAGCATCAGAACTGCGAAAATGTTGAGTTTCTCAAGCGTTTCTTACCTCCAAACTGCCATATCTCGCGAACGGAATGACTAATCCGCAAAATTTCTGTTGCATCTGAAAGTAGAAACTCACCCGATTACAACGGTATGCGTACTTTTCCCCTAGGCCGTTCTAGTTAATCGTTTCGAGCATCAGAACTGCGAAAATTTTGAGTTTCTCAAGCGTTTCTTACTTCCAAACTGCCATATCTCGCGAACGGATTGACCAATCCGCAAAATTTCTGCTGCATCTGAAAGTACAAACTCGCCCGATTACAACGGTATGCCTACTCTTCCCCTAGGCCGTTCTAGTTATTCGTTTCGAGCATCAGAACTGTGAATATTTTGAGTTTCTCAACCGTTTCTTACCTCCAAACTGCCATATCTCGCGAACGGATTGACCAATCCGCAAAATTTCTGTTGCATCTGAAAGTAGAAAGTCGCCCGATTACAACGGTATGCGTACTTTTCCCCTAGTCCGTTCTAGTTATTCGTTTCGAGCATCAGAACTGCGAAAATTTTGAGTTTCTCAAGCGTTTCTTACTTCCAAACTGCCATATCTCGCGAACGGATTGACCAATCCGCAAAATTTCTGCTGCATCTGAAAGTACAAACTCGCCCGATTACAACGGTATGCCTACTTTTCCCCTAGTCCGTTCTGGTTATTCGTTTCGAGCATCAGAACTGCGAAAATTTTGAGTTTCTCAAGCGTTTCTTACCTCCAAACTGCCATATCTCGCGAACGGATTGACTAATCCGCAAAATTTCTGTTGCATCTGAAAGTAGAAACTCACCCGATTACAACGGTATGCGTACTTTTCCCCTAGGCCGTTCTAGTTATTCGTCTCGAGCATCAGAACTGCGAAAATTTTGAGTTTCTCAAGCGTTTCTTACCTCCAAACTGCCATATCTCGTGAACGGATTGACCAATCCGCAAAATTTCTGTTGCATCTGAAAGTAGAAAGTCGCCCGATTACAACGGTATGCGTACTTTTCCCCTAGGCCGTTCTAGTTATTCGTTTCGAGCATCAGAACTGCGAAAATTTTGAGTTTTTCAAGCGTTTCGTACTTCCAAATTGCCATACCTCGCGAACGGATTGAGCAATCCGCAAGATTTCTGTTGCATCTGAAGGTAGAAACTCGCCCCTTTACAACGGTATGCGTACTTTTCCCCTAGGCCGTTCTAGTTATGCTTGTCGAGCATCAGAACTGCGAAAATTTTGAGTTTCTCAAGCGTTTCTTACCTCCAAACTGCCATATCTCGCGAACGGATTGACCAATCCGCAAAATTTCTGTTGCATCTGAAAGTAGAATGTCGTCCGATTACAACGGTATGCGTACTTTTCCCCTAGACCGGTCTAGTTATGCTTGTCGAGCATCAGAACTGCGAAAATTTTGAGTTTCTCAAGCGTTTCTTACCTCCAAACTGCCATATCTCGCGAACGGATTGACTAATCCGCAAAATTTCTGTTGCATCTGAAAGTAGAAACTCGCCCGATTACAACGGTATGCGTACTTTTCCCCTAGGCCGTTCTAGTTATTCGTTTCGAGCATCAGGACTGCGAAAATTTTGAGTTTCTCAAGCGTTTCTTACCTCCAAACTGCCATATCTCGCGAACGGATTGACTAATCCGCAAAATTTCTGTTGCATCTGAAAGTAGAAACTCGCCCGATTACAACGGTATGCGTACTTTTCCCCTAGGCCGTTCTAGTTATTCGTTTCGAGCATCAGAACTGCGAAAATTTTGAGTTTCTCAAGCGTTTCTTACCTCCAAACTGCCATATCTCGCGAACGGATTGACCAATCCGCAAAATTTCTGTTGCATCTGAAAGTAGAAACTCGCCCGATTACAACGGTATGCGTACTTTTCCCCTAGTCCGTTCTAGTTATTCGTTTCGAGCATCAGAACTGCGAAAATTTTGAGTTTCTCAAGCGTTTCTTACCTCCAAACTGCCATATCTCGCGAACGGATTGACCAATCCGCAAAATTTCTGTTGCATCTGAAAGTAGAAACTCGCCCGATTACAACGGTATGCGTACTTTTCCCCTAGTCCGTTCTAGTTATTCGTTTCGAGCATCAGAACTGCGAAAATTTTGAGTTTCTCAAGCGTTTCTTACCTCCAAACTGCCATATCTCGCGAACGGATTGACCAATCCGCAAAATTTCTGTTGCATCTGAAAGTAGAAACTCGCCCGATTACAACGGTATGCGTACTTTTCCCCTAGTCCGTTCTAGTTATTCGTTTCGAGCATCAGAACGGCGAAAATTTTGAGTTTCTCAAGCGTTTCTTACCTCCAAACTGCCATATCTCGCGAACGGATTGACCAATCCGCAAAATTTCTGTTGCATCTGAAAGTAGAAACTCGCCCGATTACAACGGTATGCGTACTTTTCCCCTAGTCCGTTCTAGTTATTCGTTTCGAGCATCAGAACTGCGAAAATTTTGAGTTTCTCAAGCGTTTCTTACCTCCAAACTGCCATATCTCGCGAACGGATTGACCAATCCGCAAAATTTCTGTTGCATCTGAAAGTAGAAACTCGCCCGATTACAACGGTATGCGTACTTTTCCCGTAGGCCGTTGTAGTTATTCGTTTCGAGCATGAGAACTGCGAAAATTTTGAGTTTCTCAAGCGTTTCTTACCTCCAAACTGCCATATCTCGCGAACGGATTGACTAATCCGCAAAATTTCTGTTGCATCTGAAAGTAGAAACTCACCCGATTACAACGGTATGCGTACTTTTCCCCTAGGCCGTTCTAGTTATTCGTTTCGAGCATCAGAACTGCGAAAATTTTGAGTTTCTCAAGCGTTTCTTACCTCCAAACCGACATATCTCGCGAACGGATTGACCAATCCGCAAAATTTCTGTTGCATCTGAAAGTAGAAACACGCCCGATTACAACGGTATGCGTACTTTTCCCCTAGTCCGTTCTGGTTATTCGTTTCGAGCATCAGAACTGCGAAAATTTTGAGTTTCTCAAGCGTTTCTTACCTCCAAACAGCCATATCTCGCGAACGGATTGACTAATCCGCAAAATTTCTGTTGCATCTGAAAGCAGAAACTCACCCGATTACAACGGTATGCGTACTTTTCCCCTAGGCCGTTCTAGTTATTCGTTTCGAGCATCAGAACTGCGAAAATTTTGAGTTTCTCAAACGTTTCTTACCTCCAAACTGCCATATCTCGCGAACGGATTGACCAATCCGCAAAATTTCTGTTGCATCTGAAAGTAGAAACTCGCCCGATTACAACGGTATGCGTACTTTTCCCCTAGTCCGTTCTAGTTATTCGTTTCGAGCATCAGAACTGCGAAAATTTTGAGTTTTTCAAGCGTTTCGTACTTCCAAATTGCCATACCTCGCGAACGGATTGAGCAATCCGCAAAATTTCTGTTGCAACTGAAGGTAGAAACTCGCCCCTTTACAACGGTATGCGTACTTTTCCCTAGGCCGTTCTAGTTATGCTTGTCGAGCATCAGAACTGCGAAAATTTTGAGTTTCTCAAGCGTTTCTTACCTCCAAACTGCCATATCTCGCGAACGGATTGACCAATCCGCAAAATTTCTGTTGCATCTGAAAGTAGAATGTTGTCCGATTACAACGGTATGCGTACTTTTCCCCCAGACCGGTCTAGTTATGCTTGTCGAGCATCAGAACTGCGAAAATTTTGAGTTTCTCAAGCGTTTCTTACCTCCAAACTGCCATATCTCGCGAACGGATTGACTAATCCGCAAAATTTCTGTTGCATCTGAAAGTAGAAACTCGCCCGATTACAACGGTATGCGTACTTTTCCCCTAGTCCGTTCTAGTTATTCGTTTCGAGCATCAGAACTGCGAAAATTTTGAGTTTTTCAAGCGTTTCGTACTTCCAAATTGCCATACCTCGCGAACGGATTGAGCAATCCGCAAAATTTCTGTTGCAACTGAAGGTAGAAACTCGCCCCTTTACAACGGTATGCGTACTTTTCCCTAGGCCGTTCTAGTTATGCTTGTCGAGCATCAGAACTGCGAAAATTTTGAGTTTCTCAAGCGTTTCTTACCTCCAAACTGCCATCTCTCGCGAACGGATTGACCAATCCGCAAAATTTCTGTTGCATCTGAAAGTAGAATGTTGTCCGATTACAACGGTATGCGTACTTTTCCCCTAGACCGGTCTAGTTATGCTTGTCGAGCATCAGAACTGCGAAAATTTTGAGTTTCTCAAGCGTTTCTTACTTCCAAACTGCCATATCTCGCGAACGGATTGACCAATCCGCAAAATTTCTGATGCATCTGAAAGTAGAAACTCGCCAGATTACAACGGTATGCGTACTTTTCCCCTAGGCCGTTCTGGTTATTCGTTTCGAGCATCAGAACTGTGAAAATTTTGAGTTTCTCAACCGTTTCTTACATCCAAACTGCCGTATCTCGCGAACGGATTGACCAATCCGCAAAATTTCTGTTGCATCTGAAAGTAGAAAGTCGCCCGATTACAACGGTAGGCGTACTTTTCCCCTAGACCGTTCTAGCTAAGCATGTCGAGCATCAAAACTGCGAAAATTTTGAGTTTCTCAAGCGTTTCTTATATCCAAACTGCCATATCTCGCGACCGGATTGACCAATCCGCAAAATTTCTGTTGCATCTGAAAGTAGAAAGTCGCCCGATTACATCGGTATGCGTACTTTTCCCCTAGAACGTTCTGGTTATGCTTGTCGAGCATCAGAACTGCGAAAATTTTGAGTTTCTCAAGCGTTTCTTACCTCCAAACTGCCATATCTCGCGAACGGATTGACCAATCCGCAAAATTTCTGTTGCATCTGAAAGTAGAAACTCGCCCGATTACAACGGTAGATGTAGTTTTCCCTTAGGCCGTTCTAGTTATTCGTTTCGAGCATCAGAACTGCGAAAATGTTGAGTTTCTCAAGCGTTTCTTACCTACAAACTGCCATATCTCGCGAACGGATTGACCAATCCGCAAAATTTCTGTTGCATCTGAAAGTAGAAAGTCGCCCGATTACAACGGTATGCGTACTTTTCCCCTAGAACGTTCTAGTTATGCTTGTCGAGCATCAGAACTGCGAAAATTTTGAGTTTCTCAAGCGTTTCTTACCTCCAAACTGCCATATCTCGCGAACGGGTTGACCAATCCGCAAAATTTCTGTTGCATCTGAAAGTAGAAACTCGCCCGATTACAACGGTATGCGTACTTTTCCCGTAGGCCGTTGTAGTTATTCGTTTCGAGCATGAGAACTGCGAAAATTTTGAGTCTCTAGCGTTTCTTACCTCCAAACTGCCATATCTCGCGAACGGATTGACCAATCCGCAAAATTTCTGTTGCATCTGAAAGTAGAAACTCGCCCGATTACAACGGTAGATGTAGTTTTCCCTTAGGCCGTTCTAGTTATTCGTTTCGAGCATCAGAACTGCGAAAATGTTGAGTTTTTCAAGCGTTTCGTACTTCCAAATTGCCATACCTCGCGAACGGATTGAGCAATCCGCAAAATTTCTGTTGCAACTGAAGGTAGAAACTCGCCCCTTTACAACGGTATGCGTACTTTTCCCTAGGCCGTTCTAGTTATGCTTGTCGAGCATCAGAACTGCGAAAATTTTCAGTTTCTCAAGCGTTTCTTACCTCCAAACTGCCATCTCTCGCGAACGGATTGACCAATCCGCAAAATTTCTGTTGCATCTGAAAGTAGAATGTTGTCCGATTACAACGGTATGCGTACTTTTCCCCTAGACCGGTCTAGTTATGCTTGTCGAGCATCAGAACTGCGAAAATTTTGAGTTTCTCAAGCGTTTCTTACTTCCAAACTGCCATATCTCGCGAACGGATCGACCAATCCGCAAAATTTCTGATGCATCTGAAAGTAGAAACTCGCCAGATTACAACGGTATGCGTACTTTTCCCCTAGGCCGTTCTGGTTATTCGTTTCGAGCATCAGAACTGTGAAAATTTTGAGTTTCTCAACCGTTTCTTACATCCAAACTGCCGTATCTCGCGAACGGATTGACCAATCCGCAAAATTTCTGTTGCATCTGAAAGTAGAAAGTCGCCCGATTACAACGGTAGGCGTACTTTTCCCCTAGACCGTTCTAGCTAAGCATGTCGAGCATCAAAACTGCGAAAATTTTGAGTTTCTCAAGCGTTTCTTACATCCAAACTGCCATATCTCGCGACCGGATTGACCAATCCGCAAAATTTCTGTTGCATCTGAAAGTAGAAAGTCGCCCGATTACATCGGTATGCGTACTTTTCCCCTAGAACGTTCTGGTTATGCTTGTCGAGCATCAGAACTGCGAAAATTTTGAGTTTCTCAAGCGTTTCTTACCTCCAAACTGCCATATCTCGCGAACGGATTGACCAATCCGCAAAATTTCTGTTGCATCTGAAAGTAGAAACTCGCCCGATTACAACGGTAGATGTAGTTTTCCCTTAGGCCGTTCTAGTTATTCGTTTCGAGCATCAGAACTGCGAAAATGTTGAGTTTCTCAAGCGTTTCTTACCTACAAACTGCCATATCTCGCGAACGGATTGACCAATCCGCAAAATTTCTGTTGCATCTGAAAGTAGAAAGTCGCCCGATTACAACGGTATGCGTACTTTTCCCCTAGAACGTTCTAGTTATGCTTGTCGAACATCAGAACTGCGAAAATTTTGAGTTTCTCAAGCGTTTCTTACCTCCAAACTGCCATATCTCGCGAACGGGTTGACCAATCCGCAAAATTTCTGTTGCATCTGAAAGTAGAAACTCGCCCGATTACAACGGTATGCGTACTTTTCCCGTAGGCCGTTGTAGTTATTCGTTTCGAGCATGAGAACTGCGAAAATTTTGAGTCTCTAGCGTTTCTTACCTCCAAACTGCCATATCTCGCGAACGGATTGACCAATCCGCAAAATTTCTGTTGCATCTGAAAGTAGAAACTCGCCCGATTACAACGGCATGCGTACTTTTCCCCTAGGCCGTTCTGGTTATTCGTTTCGAGCATCAGAACTGTGAAAATTTTGAGTTTCTCAACCGTTTCTTACATCCAAACTGCCGTATCTCGCGAACGGATTGACCAATCCGCAAAATTTCTGTTGCATCTGAAAGTAGAAAGTCGCCCGATTACAACGGTAGGCGTACTTTTCCCCTAGACCGTTCTAGCTAAGCATGTCGAGCATCAAAACTGCGAAAATTTTGAGTTTCTCAAGCGTTTCTTACCTCCAAACTGCCATATCTCGCGACCGGATTGACCAATCCGCAAAATTTCTGTTGCATCTGAAAGTAGAAAGTCGCCCGATTACATCGGTATGCGTACTTTTCCCCTAGAACGTTCTGGTTATGCTTGTCGAGCATCAGAACTGCGAAAATTTTGAGTTTCTCAAGCGTTTCTTACCTCCAAACTGCCATATCTCGCGAACGGATTGACCAATCCGCAAAATTTCTGTTGCATCTGAAAGTAGAAACTCGCCCGATTACAACGGTAGATGTAGTTTTCCCTTAGGCCGTTCTAGTTATTCGTTTCGAGCATCAGAACTGCGAAAATGTTGAGTTTCTCAAGCGTTTCTTACCTACAAACTGCCATATCTCGCGAACGGATTGACCAATCCGCAAAATTTCTGTTGCATCTGAAAGTAGAAAGTCGCCCGATTACAACGGTATGCGTACTTTTCCCCTAGAACGTTCTAGTTATGCTTGTCGAGCATCAGAACTGCGAAAATTTTGAGTTTCTCAAGCGTTTCTTACCTCCAAACTGCCATATCTCGCGAACGGGTTGACCAATCCGCAAAATTTCTGTTGCATCTGAAAGTAGAAACTCGCCCGATTACAACGGTATGCGTTCTTTTCCCGTAGGCCGTTGTAGTTATTCATTTCGAGCATGAGAACTGCGAAAATTTTGAGTCTCTAGCGTTTCTTACCTCCAAACTGCCATATCTCGCGAACGGATTGACTAATCCGCAAAATTTCTGTTGCATCTGAAAGTAGAAACTCACCCGATTACAACGGTATGCGTACTTTTCCCCTAGTCCGTTCTAGTTAATCGTTTCGAGCATCAGAACTGCGAAAATTTTGAGATTCTCAAGCGTTTCTTACTTCCAAACTGCCATATCTCGCGAACGGATTGACCAATCCGCAAAATTTCTGATGCATCTGAAAGTAGAAAGTCGCCCGATTACAACGGTATGCGTACTTTTCCCCTAGAACGTTCTAGTTATGCTTGTCGAGCATCAGAACTGCGAAAATTTTGAGTTTCTCAAGTGTTTCTTACCTCCAAACTGCCATATCTCGTGAACGGAATGACCAATCCGCAAAATTTCTGTTGCATCTGAAAGTAGAAACTCGCCCGATTACAACGGTATGCGTACTTTTCCCCTAGTCCGTTCTAGTTATACGTTTCGAGCATCAGAACTGCGAAAATTTTGAGTTTTTCAAGCGTTTCTTACTTCCAAATTGCCATACCTCGCGAACGGATTGAGCAATCGGCAAAATTTCTGTTGCATCTGAAGGTAGAAACTCGCCCGTTTACAACGGTATGCGTACTTTTCCCCTAGGCCGTTCTAGTTATTCGTTTCGAGCATCAGAACTGCGAAAGTTTTGAGTTTCTCAAGCGTTTCTTACATCCAAACCGCCATATCTCGCGAACGGATTGACCAATCCGCAAAATTTCTGTTGCATCTGAAAGTAGAAACTCGCCCGATTACAACGGTATGCGTACTTTTCCCCTAGGCCGTTCTAGTTAATCGTTTCGAGCATCAGAACTTCGAAAATTTTGAGTTTCTCAAGCGTTTCTTACTTCCAAACTGCCATATCTCGCGAACGGATTGACCAATCCGCAAAATTTCTGATGCATCTGAAAGTAGAAACTCGCCAGATTACAACGGTATGCGTTCTTTTCCCCTAGGCCGTTCTGGTTATTCGTTTCGAGCATCAGAACTGTGAAAATTTTGAGTTTCTCAACCGTTTCTTACATCCAAACCGCCATATCTCGCGAACGGATTGACCAATCCGCAAAATTTCTGTTGCATCTGAAAGTAGAAACTCGCCCGATTACAACGGTATGCGTACTTTTCCCGTAGGCCGTTGTAGTTATTCGTTTCGAGCATGAGAACTGCGAAAATTTTGAGTCTCTAGCGTTTCTTACCTCCAAACTGCCATATCTCGCGAACGGATTGACTAATCCGCAAAATTTCTGTTGCATCTGAAAGTAGAAACTCACCCGATTACAACGGTATGCGTACTTTTCCCCTAGTCCGTTCTAGTTAATCGTTTCGAGCATCAGAACTGCGAAAATTTTGAGATTCTCAAGCGTTTCTTACTTCCAAACTGCCATATCTCGCGAACGGATTGACCAATCCGCAAAATTTCTGATGCATCTGAAAGTAGAAACTCGCCAGATTACAACGGTATGCGTACTTTTCCCCTAGGCCGTTCTGGTTATTCGTTTCGAGCATCAGAACTGTGAAAATTTTGAGTTTCTCAACCGTTTCTTACATCCAAACCGCCATATCTCGCGAACGGATTGACCAATCCGCAAAATTTCTGTTGCATCTGAAAGTAGAAACTCGCCCGATTACAACGGTATGCGTACTTTTCCCCTAGGCCGTTCTAGTTAATCGTTTCGAGCATCAGAACTGCGAAAATTTTGAGTTTCTCAAGCGTTTCTTACTTCCAAACTGCCATATCTCGCGAACGGATTGACCAATCCGCAAAATTTCTGATGCATCTGAAAGTAGAATCTCGCCAGATTACAACGGTATGCGTACTTTTCCCCTAGGCCGTTCTGGTTATTCGTTTCGAGCATCAGAACTTTGAAAATTTTGAGTTTCTCAACCGTTTCTTACATCCAAACTGCCGTATCTCACGAACGGATTGACCAATCCGCAAAATTTCTGTTGCATCTGAAAGTAGAAAGTCGCCCGATTACAACGGTAGGCGTACTTTTCCCCTAGACCGTTCTAGCTATGCTTGTCGAGCATCAGAACTGCGAAAATTTTGAGTTTCTCAAGCGTTTCTTACCTCCAAACTGCCATATCTCGCGAACGGATTGACCAATCCGCAAAATTTCTGTTGCATCAGAAAGTAGAAACTCGCCCGATTACAACGGTAGATGTAGTTTTCCCTTAGGCCGTTCTAGTTATTCGTTTCGAGCATCAGAACTGCGAAAATGTTGAGTTTCTCAAGCGCTTCTTACCTACAAACTGCCATATCTCGCGAACGGATTGACCAAACCGCAAAATTTCTGTTGCATCTGAAAGTAGAAAGTCGCCCGATTACAACGGTATGCGTACTTTTCCCCTAGCACGTTCTAGTTATGCTTGTCGAGCATCAGAACTGCGAAAATTTTGAGTTTCTCAAGCGTTTCTTACCTCCAAACTGCCATATCTCGCGAACGGATTGACCAATCCGCAAAATTTCTGATGCATCTGAAAGTAGAAAGTCGCCCGATTACAACGGTATGCGTACTTTTCCCCTAGAACGTTCTAGTTATGCTTGTCGAGCATCAGAACTGCGAAAATTTTGAGTTTCTCAAGCGTTTCTTACCTCCAAACTGCCATATCTCGTGAACGGAATGACCAATCCGCAAAATTTCTGTTGCATCTGAAAGTAGAAACTCGCCCGATTACAACGGTATGCGTACTTTTCCCCTAGTCCGTTCTAGTTATACGTTTCGAGCATCAGAACTGCGAAAATTTTGAGTTTTTCAAGCGTTTCTTACTTCCAAATTGCCATACCTCGCGAACGGATTGAGCAATCCGCAAAATTTCTGTTGCATCTGAAGGTAGAAACTCGCCCGTTTACAACGGTATGCGTACTTTTCCCCTAGGCCGTTCTAGTTAATCGTTTCGAGCATCAGAACTGCGAAAATTTTGAGTTTCTCAAGCGTTTCTTACCTCCAAACTGCCATATCTCGCGAACGGATTGACCAATCCGCAAAATTTCTGTTGCATCTGAAAGTAGAAACTCGCCCGATTACAACGGTATGCGTACTTTTCCCCTAGTCCGTTCTAGTTATTCGTTTCGAGCATCAGAACTGCGAAAATTTTGAGTTTCTCAAGCGTTTCTTACATCCAAACCGCCATATCTCGCGAACGGATTGACCAATCCGCAAAATTTCTGTTGCATCTGAAAGTAGAAACTCGCCCGATTACAACGGTATGCGTACTTTTCCCCTAGGCCGTTCTAGTTAATCGTTTCGAGCATCAGAACTGCGAAAATGTTGAGTTTCTCAAGCGTTTCTTACTTCCAAACTGCCATATCTCGCGAACGGATTGACCAATCCGCAAAATTTCTGATGCATCTGAAAGTAGAAACTCGCCAGATTACAACGGTATGCGTACTTTTCCCCTAGGCCGTTCTGGTTATTCGTTTCGAGCATCAGAACTGTGAAAATTTTGAGTTTCTCAACCGTTTCTTACATCCAAACTGCCGTATCTCGCGAACGGATTGACCAATCCGCAAAATTTCTGTTGCATCTGAAAGTAGAAAGTCGCCCGATTACAACGGTAGGCGTACTTTTCCCCCAGACCGTTCTAGCTATGCTTGTCGAGCATCAGAACTGCGAAAATTTTTAGTTTCTCAAGCGTTTCTTACCTCCAAACTGCCATATCTCGCGACCGGATTGACCAATCCGCAAAATTTCTGTTGCATCTGAAAGTAGAAAGTCGCCCGATTACAACGGTATGCGTACTTTTCCCCTAGAACGTTCTGGTTATGCTTGTCGAGCATCAGAACTGCGAAAATTTTGAGTTTCTCAAGCGTTTCTTACCTCCAAACTGCCATATCTCGCGAACGGATTGACCAATCCGCAAAATTTCTGTTGCATCTGAAAGTAGAAACTCGCCCGATTACAACGGTAGATGTAGTTTTCCCTTAGGCCGTTCTAGTTATTCGTTTCGAGCATCAGAACTGCGAAAATGTTGAGTTTCTCAAGCGTTTCTTACCTACAAACTGCCATATCTCGCGAACGGATTGACCAATCCGCAAAATTTCTGTTGCATCTGAAAGTAGAAAGTCGCCCGATTACAACGGTATGCATACTTTTCCCCTAGAACGTTCTAGTTATGCTTGTCGAGCATCAGAACTGCGAAAATTTTGAGTTTCTCAAGCGTTTCTTACCTCCAAACTGCCATATCTCGCGAACGGATTGACCAATCCGCAAAATTTCTGTTGCATCTGAAAGTAGAAACTCGCCCGATTACAACGGTATGCGTACTTTTCCCGTAGGCCGTTGTAGTTATTCGTTTCGAGCATGAGAACTGCGAAAATTTTGAGTCTCTAGCGTTTCTTACTTCCAAACTGCCATATCTCGCGAACGGATTGACTAATCCGCAAAATTTCTGTTGCATCTGAAAGTAGAAACTCACCCGATTACAACGGTATGCGTACTTTTCCCCTAGGCCGTTCTAGTTATTCGTTTCGAGCATCAGAACTGCGAAAATTTTGAGTTTCTCAAGCGTTTCTTACTTCCAAACCGCCATATCTCGCGAACGGATTGACCAATCCGCAAAATTTCTGTTGCATCTGAAAGTAGAAACTCGCCCGATTACAACGGTATGCGTACTTTTCCCCTAGTCCGTTCTGGTTATTCGTTTCGAGCATCAGAACTGCGAAAATTTTAAGTTTCTCAAGCGTTTCTTACCTCCAAACTGCCATACCTCGCGAACGGATTGACTAATCCGCAAAATTTCTGTTGCATCTGAAAGTAGAAACTCACCCGATTACAACGGTGTGCGTACTTTTCCCCTAGGCCGTTCTAGTTATTCGTTTCGAGCATCAGAACTGCGAAAATTTTGAGTTTCTCAAGCGTTTCTTACCTCCAAACTGCCATATCTCGCGAACGGATTGACTAATCCGCAAAATTTCTGTTGCATCTGAAAGTAGAAACTCGCCCGATTACAACGGTATGCGTACTTTTCCCCTAGACCGTTCTAGCTATGCTTGTCGAGCATCAGAACTGCGAAAATTTTGAGTTTCTTAAGCGTTTCTTACCTCCAAACTGCCATATCTCGCGACCGGATTGACCAATCCGCAAAATTTCTGTTGCATCTGAAAGTAGAAAGTCGCCCGATTACAACGGTATGCGTACTTTTCCCCTAGAACGTTCTGGTTATGCTTGTCGAGCATCAGAACTGCGAAAATTTTGAGTTTCTCAAGCGTTTCTTACCTCCAAACTGCCATATCTCGCGAACGGATTGACCAATCCGCAAAATTTCTGTTGCATCTGAAAGTAGAAACTCGCCCGATTACAACGGTAGATGTAGTTTTCCCTTAGGCCGTTCTAGTTATTCGTTTCGAGCATCAGAACTGCGAAAATGTTGAGTTTCTCAAGCGTTTCTTACCTACAAACTGCCATATCTCGCGAACGGATTGACCAATCCGCAAAATTTCTGTTGCATCTGAAAGTAGAAAGTCGCCCGATTACAACGGTATGCATACTTTTCCCCTAGAACGTTCTAGTTATGCTTGTCGAGCATCAGAACTGCGAAAATTTTGAGTTTCTCAAGCGTTTCTTACCTCCAAACTGCCATATCTCGCGAACGGATTGACCAATCCGCAAAATTTCTGTTGCATCTGAAAGTAGAAACTCGCCCGATTACAACGGTATGCGTACTTTTCCCGTAGGCCGTTGTAGTTATTCGTTTCGAGCATGAGAACTGCGAAAATTTTGAGTCTCTAGCGTTTCTTACTTCCAAACTGCCATATCTCGCGAACGGATTGACTAATCCGCAAAATTTCTGTTGCATCTGAAAGTAGAAACTCACCCGATTACAACGGTATGCGTACTTTTCCCCTAGGCCGTTCTAGTTATTCGTTTCGAGCATCAGAACTGCGAAAATTTTGAGTTTCTCAAGCGTTTCTTACTTCCAAACCGCCATATCTCGCGAACGGATTGACCAATCCGCAAAATTTCTGTTGCATCTGAAAGTAGAAACTCGCCCGATTACAACGGTATGCGTACTTTTCCCCTAGTCCGTTCTGGTTATTCGTTTCGAGCATCAGAACTGCGAAAATTTTGAGTTTCTCAAGCGTTTCTTACCTCCAAACTGCCATACCTCGCGAACGGATTGACTAATCCGCAAAATTTCTGTTGCATCTGAAAGTAGAAACTCACCCGATTACAACGGTGTGCGTACTTTTCCCCTAGGCCGTTCTAGTTATTCGTTTCGAGCATCAGAACTGCGAAAATTTTGAGTTTCTCAAGCGTTTCTTACCTCCAAACTGCCATATCTCGCGAACGGATTGACTAATCCGCAAAATTTCTGTTGCATCTGAAAGTAGAAACTCGCCCGATTACAACGGTATGCGTACTTTTCCCCTAGGCCGTTCTACTTAATCGTTTCGAGCATCAGAACTGCGAAAATTTTGAGTTTCTCAAGCGTTTCTTACTTCCAAACTGCCATATCTCGCGAACGGATTGACCAATCCGCAAAATTTCTGATGCATCTGAAAGTAGAATCTCGCCAGATTACAACGGTATGCGTACTTTTCCCCTAGGCCGTTCTGGTTATTCGTTTCGAGCATCAGAACTTTGAAAATTTTGAGTTTCTCAACCGTTTCTTACATCCAAACTGCCGTATCTCACGAACGGATTGACCAATCCGCAAAATTTCTGTTGCATCAGAAAGTAGAAACTCGCCCGATTACAACGGTGGATGTAGTTTTCCCTTAGGCCGTTCTAGTTATTCGTTTCGAGCATCAGAACTGTGAAAATTTTGAGTTTCTCAACCGTTTCTTACATCCAAACTGCCGTATCTCGCGAACGGATTGACCAATCCGCAAAATTTCTGTTGCATCTGAAAGTAGAAAGTCGCCCGATTACAACGGTAGGCGTACTTTTCCCCTAGACCGTTCTAGCTATGCTTGTCGAGCATCAGAACTGCGAAAATTTTGAGTTTCTCAAGCGTTTCTTACCTCCAAACTGCCATATCTCGCGAACGGATTGACCAATCCGCAAAATTTCTGTTGCATCTGAAAGTAGAAAGTCGCCCGATTACAACGGTATGCGTACTTTTCCCCTAGAACGTTCTGGTTATGCTTGTCGAGCATCAGAACTGCGAAAATTTTGAGTTTCTCAAGCGTTTCTTACCTCCAAACTGCCATATCTCGCGAACGGATTGACCAATCCGCAAAATTTCTGTTGCATCTGAAAGTAGAAAGTCGCCCGATTACAACGGTATGCGTACTTTTCCCCTAGAACGTTCTGGTTATGCTTGTCGAGCATCAGAACTGCGAAAATTTTGAGTTTCTCAAGCGTTTCTTACCTCCAAACTGCCATATCTCGCGAACGGATTGACCAATCCGCAAAATTTCTGTTGCATCTGAAAGTAGAAACTCGCCCGATTACAACGGTTTGCGTACTTTTCCTGTAGGCCGTTGTAGTTATTCGTTTCCAGCATGAGAACTGCGAAAATTTTGAGTTTCTCAAGCGTTTCTTACCTCCAAACTGCCATATCTCGCGAACGGATTGACTAATCCGCAAAATTTCTGTTGCATCTGAAAGTAGAAACTCACCCGATTACAGCGGTATTCGTACTTTTACCCTAGGCCGTTCTAGTTATTCGTTTCGAGCATCAGAACTGCGAAAATTTTGAGTTTCTCAAGCGTTTCTTACTTGCAAACCGCCATATCTCGCGAACGGATTGACCAATCCGCAAAATTTCTGCTGCATCTGAAAGTAGAAACTCGCCCGAATACAACGGTATGCGTACTTTTCCCCTAGGCCGTTCTAGTTAATCGTTTCGAGCATCAGAACTGCGAAAATTTTGAGTTTCTCAAGCGTTTCTTACCTCCAAACTGCCATATCTCGTGAACGGAATGACCAATCCGCAAAATTTCTGTTGCATCTGAAAGTAGAAACTCGCCCGATTACAACGGTATGCGTACTTTTCCCCTAGTCCGTTCTAGTTATTCGTTTCGAGCATCAGAACTGCGAAAATTTTGAGTTTCTCAAGCGTTTCTTACTTCCAAACTGCCATATCTCGCGAACGGATTGACCAATCCGCAAAATTTCTGATGCATCTGAAAGTAGAAACTCGCCAGATTACAACGGTATGCGTGCTTTTCCCCTAGGCCGTTCTGGTTATTCGTTTCGAGCATCAGAACTGTGAAAATTTTGAGTTTCTCAACCGTTTCTTACATCCAAACTGCCGTATCTCACGAACGGATTGACCAATCCGCAAAATTTCTGTTGCATCAGAAAGTAGAAACTCGCCCGATTACAACGGTGGATGTAGTTTTCCCTTAGGCCGTTCTAGTTATTCGTTTCGAGCATCAGAACTGTGAAAATTTTGAGTTTCTCAACCGTTTCTTACATCCAAACTGCCGTATCTCGCGAACGGATTGACCAATCCGCAAAATTTCTGCTGCATCTGAAAGTAGAAACTCGCCCGAATACAACGGTATGCGTACTTTTCCCCTAGGCCGTTCTAGTTAATCGTTTCGAGCATCAGAACTGCGAAAATTTTGAGTTTCTCAACCGTTTCTTACATCCAAACTGCCGTATCTCGCGAACGGATTGACCAATCCGCAAAATTTCTGTTGCATCTGAAAGTAGAAAGTCGCCCGATTACAACGGTAGGCGTACTTTTCCCCTAGACCGTTCTAGCTATGCTTGTCGAGCATCAGAACTGCGAAAATTTTGAGTTTCTCAAGCGTTTCTTACTTCCAAACTGCCATATCTCGCGAACGGATTGACCAATCCGCAAAATTTCTGATGCATCTGAAAGTAGAATCTCGCCAGATTACAACGGTATGCGTACTTTTCCCCTAGGCCGTTCTGGTTATTCGTTTCGAGCATCAGAACTTTGAAAATTTTGAGTTTCTCAACCGTTTCTTACATCCAAACTGCCGTATCTCACGAACGGATTGACCAATCCGCAAAATTTCTGTTGCATCAGAAAGTAGAAACTCGCCCGATTACAACGGTGGATGTAGTTTTCCCTTAGGCCGTTCTAGTTATTCGTTTCGAGCATCAGAACTGTGAAAATTTTGAGTTTCTCAACCGTTTCTTACATCCAAACTGCCGTATCTCGCGAACGGATTGACCAATCCGCAAAATTTCTGTTGCATCTGAAAGTAGAAAGTCGCCCGATTACAACGGTAGGCGTACTTTTCCCCTAGACCGTTCTAGCTATGCTTGTCGAGCATCAGAACTGCGAAAATTTTGAGTTTCTCAAGCGTTTCTTACCTCCAAACTGCCATATCTCGCGAACGGATTGACCAATCCGCAAAATTTCTGTTGCATCTGAAAGTAGAAAGTCGCCCGATTACAACGGTATGCGTACTTTTCCCCTAGAACGTTCTGGTTATGCTTGTCGAGCATCAGAACTGCGAAAATTTTGAGTTTCTCAAGCGTTTCTTACCTCCAAACTGCCATATCTCGCGAACGGATTGACCAATCCGCAAAATTTCTGTTGCATCTGAAAGTAGAAAGTCGCCCGATTACAACGGTATGCGTACTTTTCCCCTAGAACGTTCTGGTTATGCTTGTCGAGCATCAGAACTGCGAAAATTTTGAGTTTCTCAAGCGTTTCTTACCTCCAAACTGCCATATCTCGCGAACGGATTGACCAATCCGCAAAATTTCTGTTGCATCTGAAAGTAGAAACTCGCCCGATTACAACGGTTTGCGTACTTTTCCTGTAGGCCGTTGTAGTTATTCGTTTCCAGCATGAGAACTGCGAAAATTTTGAGTTTCTCAAGCGTTTCTTACCTCCAAACTGCCATATCTCGCGAACGGATTGACTAATCCGCAAAATTTCTGTTGCATCTGAAAGTAGAAACTCACCCGATTACAGCGGTATTCGTACTTTTACCCTAGGCCGTTCTAGTTATTCGTTTCGAGCATCAGAACTGCGAAAATTTTGAGTTTCTCAAGCGTTTCTTACTTGCAAACCGCCATATCTCGCGAACGGATTGACCAATCCGCAAAATTTCTGCTGCATCTGAAAGTAGAAACTCGCCCGAATACAACGGTATGCGTACTTTTCCCCTAGGCCGTTCTAGTTAATCGTTTCGAGCATCAGAACTGCGAAAATTTTGAGTTTCTCAAGCGTTTCTTACCTCCAAACTGCCATATCTCGTGAACGGAATGACCAATCCGCAAAATTTCTGTTGCATCTGAAAGTAGAAACTCGCCCGATTACAACGGTATGCGTACTTTTCCCCTAGTCCGTTCTAGTTATTCGTTTCGAGCATCAGAACTGCGAAAATTTTGAGTTTCTCAAGCGTTTCTTACTTCCAAACTGCCATATCTCGCGAACGGATTGACCAATCCGCAAAATTTCTGATGCATCTGAAAGTAGAAACTCGCCAGATTACAACGGTATGCGTGCTTTTCCCCTAGGCCGTTCTGGTTATTCGTTTCGAGCATCAGAACTGTGAAAATTTTGAGTTTCTCAACCGTTTCTTACATCCAAACTGCCGTATCTCGCGAACGGATTGACCAATCCGCAAAATTTCTGTTGCATCTGAAAGTAGAAAGTCGCCCGATTACAACGGTAGGCGTACTTTTCCCCTAGACGGTTCTAGCTATGCTTGTCGAGCATCAGAACTGCGAAAATTTTGAGTTTCTCAAGCGTTTCTTACCTCCAAACTGCCATATCTCGCGACCGGATTGACCAATCCGCAAAATTTCTGTTGCATCTGAAAGTAGAAAGTCGCCCGATTACAACGGTATGCGTACTTTTCCCCTAGAACGTTCTGGTTATGCTTGTCGAGCATCAGAACTGCGAAAATTTTGAGTTTCTCAAGCGTTTCTTACCTCCAAACTGCCATATCTCGCGAACGGATTGACCAATCCGCAAAATTTCTGTTGCATCTGAAAGTAGAAACTCGCCCGATTACAACGGTAGATGTAGTTTTCCCTTAGGCCGTTCTAGTTATTCGTTTCGAGCATCAGAACTGCGAAAATGTTGAGTTTCTCAAGCGTTTCTTACCTACAAACTGCCATATCTCGCGAACGGATTGACCAATCCGCAAAATTTCTGTTGCATCTGAAAGTAGAAAGTCGCCCGATTACAACGGTATGCGTACTTTTCCCCTAGAACGTTCTAGTTATGCTTGTCGAGCATCAGAACTGCGAAAATTTTGAGTTTCTCAAGCGTTTCTTACCTCCAAACTGCCATATCTCGCGAACGGATTGACCAATCCGCAAAATTTCTGTTGCATCTGAAAGTAGAAACTCGCCCGATTACAACGGTAGGTGTAGTTTTCCCCTAGGCCGTTCTAGTTACTCGTTTCGAGCATCAGAACTGCGAAAATTTTGAGTTTCTCAAGCGTTTCTTACCTCCAAACTGCCATATCTCGCGAACGGATTGACCAATCCGCAAAATTTCTGTTGCATCTGAAAGTAGAAACTCGCCCAATTACAACGGTATGCGTACTTTTCCCCTAGTCCGTTCTAGTTATTCGTTTCGAGCATCAGAACTGCGAAAATTTTGAGTTTTTCAAGCGTTTCTTACTTCCAAATTGCCATACCTCGCGAACGGATTGAGCAATCCGCAAAATTTCTGCTGCATCTGAAAGTAGAAACTCGCCCGATTACAACGGTATGCGTACTTTTCCCCTAGGCCGTTCTAGTTAATCGTTTCGAGCATCAGAACTGCGAAAATTTTGAGTTTCTCAAGCGTTTCTTACCTCCAAACTGCCATATCTCGTGAACGGAATGACCAATCCGCAAAATTTCTGTTGCATCTGAAAGTAGAAACTCGCCCGATTACAACGGTATGCGTACTTTTCCCCTAGTCCGTTCTAGTTATTCGTTTCGAGCATCAGAACTGCGAAAATTTTGAGTTTCTCAAGCGTTTCTTACCTCCAAACTGCCATATCTCGTGAACGGAATGACCAATCCGCAAAATTTCTGTTGCATCTGAAAGTAGAAACTCGCCCGATTACAACGGTATGCGTACTTTTCCCCTAGTCCGTTCTAGTTATTCGTTTCGAGCATCAGAACTGCGAAAATTTTGAGTTTCTCAAGCGTTTCTTACTTCCAAACTGCCATATCTCGCGAACGGATTGACCAATCCGCAAAATTTCTGATGCATCTGAAAGTAGAAACTCGCCAGATTACAACGGTATGCGTACTTTTCCCCTAGGCCGTTCTGGTTATTCGTTTCGAGCATCAGAACTGTGAAAATTTTGAGTTTCTCAACCGTTTCTTACATCCAAACTGCCGTATCTCGCGAACGGATTGACCAATCCGCAAAATTTCTGTTGCATCTGAAAGTAGAAAGTCGCCCGATTACAACGGTAGGCGTACTTTTCCCCTAGACGGTTCTAGCTATGCTTGTCGAGCATCAGAACTGCGAAAATTTTGAGTTTCTCAAGCGTTTCTTACCTCCAAACTGCCATATCTCGCGACCGGATTGACCAATCCGCAAAATTTCTGTTGCATCTGAAAGTAGAAAGTCGCCCGATTACAACGGTATGCGTACTTTTCCCCTAGAACGTTCTGGTTATGCTTGTCGAGCATCAGAACTGCGAAAATTTTGAGTTTCTCAAGCGTTTCTTACCTCCAAACTGCCATATCTCGCGAACGGATTGACCAATCCGCAAAATTTCTGTTGCATCTGAAAGTAGAAACTCGCCCGATTACAACGGTAGATGTAGTTTTCCCTTAGGCCGTTCTAGTTACTCGTTTCGAGCATCAGAACTGCGAAAATGTTGAGTTTCTCAAGCGTTTCTTACCTACAAACTGCCATATCTCGCGAACGGATTGACCAATCCGCAAAATTTCTGTTGCATCTGAAAGTAGAAAGTCGCCCGATTACAACGGTATGCGTACTTTTCCCCTAGAACGTTCTAGTTATGCTTGTCGAGCATCAGAACTGCGAAAATTTTGAGTTTCTCAAGCGTTTCTTACCTCCAAACTGCCATATCTCGCGAACGGATTGACCAATCCGCAAAATTTCTGTTGCATCTGAAAGTAGAAACTCGCCCGATTACAACGGTAGGTGTAGTTTTCCCCTAGGCCGTTCTAGTTACTCGTTTCGAGCATCAGAACTGCGAAAATTTTGAGTTTCTCAAGCGTTTCTTACCTCCAAACTGCCATATCTCGCGAACGGATTGACCAATCCGCAAAATTTCTGTTGCATCTGAAAGTAGAAACTCGCCCGATTACAACGGTAGGTGTAGTTTTGCCCTAGGCCGTTCTAGTTACTCGTTTCGAGCATCAGAACTGCGAAAATTTTGAGTTTCTCAAGCGTTTCTTACCTCCAAACTGCCATATCTCGCGAACGGATTGACCAATCCGCAAAATTTCTGTTGCATCTGAAAGTAGAAACTCGCCCAATTACAACGGTATGCGTACTTTTCCCCTAGGCCGTACTGGTTATTCGTTTCGAGCATCAGAACTGTGAAAATTTTGAGTTTCTCAACCGTTTCTTACCTCCAAACTGCCATATCTCGCGAACGGATTGAGCAATCCGCAAAATTTCTGTTGCATCTGAAAGTAGAAATTCGCCCGATTACAACGGTATGCGTACTTTTCCCCTAGTCCGTTCTAGTTATTCGTTTCGAGCATCAGAACTGCGAAAATTTTGAGTTTTTCAAGCGTTTCTTACTTCCAAATTGCCATACCTCGCGAACGGATTGAGCAATCCGCAAAATTTCTGCTGCATCTGAAAGTAGAAACTCGCCCGATTACAACGGTATGCGTACTTTTCCCCTAGGCCGTTCTAGTTAATCGTTTCGAGCATCAGAACTGCGAAAATTTTGAGTTTCTCAAGCGTTTCTTACCTCCAAACTGCCATATCTCGTGAACGGAATGACCAATCCGCAAAATTTCTGTTGCATCTGAAAGTAGAAACTCGCCCGATTACAACGGTATGCGTACTTTTCCCCTAGTCCGTTCTAGTTATTCGTTTCGAGCATCAGAACTGCGAAAATTTTGAGTTTCTCAAGCGTTTCTTACTTCCAAACTGCCATATCTCGCGAACGGATTGACCAATCCGCAAAATTTCTGATGCATCTGAAAGTAGAAACTCGCCAGATTACAACGGTATGCGTACTTTTCCCCTAGACCGTTCTAGTTATGCTTGTCGAGCATCAGAACTGTGAAAATTTTGAGTTTCTCAACCGTTTCTTACATCCAAACTGCCGTATCTCGCGAACGGATTGACGAATCCGCAAAATTTCTGTTGCATCTGAAAGTAGAAAGTCGCCCGATTACAACGGTAGGCGTACTTTTCCCCTAGACGGTTCTAGCTATGCTTGTCGAGCATCAGAACTGCGAAAATTTTGAGTTTCTCAAGCGTTTCTTACCTCCAAACTGCCATATCTCGCGAACGGATTGACCAATCCGCAAAATTTCTGTTGCATCTGAAAGTAGAAACTCGCCCGATTACAACGGTATGCGTACTTTTCCCCTAGGCCGTTCTAGTTATTCGTTTCGAGCATCAGAACTGCGAAAATTTTGAGTTTCTCAAGCGTTTCTTACCTCCAAACTGCCATATCTCGCTAACGGATTGACCAATCCGCAAAATTTCTGTTGCATCTGAAAGTAGAAATTCGCCCGATTACAACGGTATGCGTACTTTTCCCCTAGTCCGTTCTAGTTATTCGTTTCGAGCATCAGAACTGCGAAAATTTTGAGTTTTTCAAGCGTTTCTTACTTCCAAATTGCCATACCTCGCGAACGGATTGAGGAATCCGCAAAATTTCTGTTGCATCTGAAGGTAGAAACTCGCCCGTTTACAACGGTATGCGTACTTTTCCCCTAGGCCGTTCTAGTTATTCGTTTCGAGCATCAGAACTGCAAAAATTTTGAGTTTCTCAATCGTTTCTTACTTCCAAACCGCCATATCTCGCGAACGGATTGACCAATCCGCAAAATTTCTGTTGCATCTGAAAGTAGAAACTCGCCCGATTACAACGGTATGCGTACTTTTCCCCTAGGCCGTTCTAGTTATTCGTTTCGAGCATCAGAACTGCGAAAATTTTGAGTTTCTCAAGCGTTTATTACTTCCAAACTGCCATATCTCGCGAACGGATTGACCAATCCGCAAAATTTCTGTTGCATCTGAAAGTAGAAACTCGCCCGATTACAACGGTATGCGTAGTTTTCCCCTAGGCCGTTCTAGTTATTCGTTTCGAGCATCAGAACTGCGAAAATTTTGAGTTTCTCAAGCGTTTCTTACCTCCAAACTGCCATATCTCGCGAACGGATTGACCAATCCGCAAAATTTCTGTTGCATCTGAAAGTAGAAAGTCGCCCGATTACAACGGTATGCGTACTTTTCCCCTAGAACCTTCTAGTTATGCTTGTCGAGCATCAGAACTGCGAAAATTTTGAGTTTCTCAAGCGTTTCTTACCTACAAACTGCCATATCTCGCGAACGGATTGACCAATCCGCAAAATTTCTGTTGCATCTGAAAGTAGAAAGTCGCCCGATTACAACGGTATGCGTACTTTTCCCCTAGAACGTTCTAGTTATGCTTGTCGAGCTTCAGAACTGCGAAAATTTTGAGTTTCTCAAGCGTTTCTTACCTCCAAACTGCCATATCTCGCGAACGGATTGACCAATCCGCAAAATTTCTGTTGCATCTGAAAGTAGAAATTCGCCCGATTACAACGGTATGCGTACTTTTCCCCTAGACCGCTCTAGTTATGCTTGTCGAGCATCAGAACTGCGAAAATTTTGAGTTTCTCAAGCGTTTCTTACCTCCAAACTGCCATATCTCGCTAACGGATGGACCAATCCGCAAGATTTCTGTTGCATCTGAAAGTAGAAATTCGCCCGATTACAACGGAATGCGTACTTTTCCCGTAGGCCGTTCTAGTTATTCGTTTCGAGCATCAGAACTGCGAAAATTTTGAGTATCTCAAGCGTTTCTTACTTCCAAACCGCCATATCTCGCGAACGGATTGACCAATCCGCAAAATTTCTGTTGCATCTGAAAGTAGAAACTCGCCCGATTACAACGGTATGCGTACTTTTCCCCTAGGCCGTTCTAGTTAATCGTTTCGAGCATCAGAACTGCGAAAATTTTGAGTTTCTCAAGCGGTTCTTACTTCCAAACTGCCATATCTCGCGAACGGATTGACCAATCCGCAAAATTTCTGTTGCATCTGAAAGTAGAAATTCGCCCGATTACAACGGTATGCATACTTTTCCCCTAGAACGTTCTAGTTATGTTTGTCGAGCATCAGAACTGCGAAAATATTGAGTTCTTCAAGCGTTTCTTACTTCCAAATTGCCATACCTCGCGAACGGATTGAGCAATCCGCAAAATTTCTGTTGCATCTGAAGGTAGAAACTCGCCCGTTTACAACGGTATGCGTACTTTTCCCCTAGGCCGTTCTAGTTATTCGTTTCGAGCATCAGAACTGCGAAAATTTTGAGTTTCTCAAGCGTTTCTTACTTCCAAACCGCCATATCTCGCGAACGGATTGACCAATCCGCAAAATTTCTGTTGCATCTGAAAGTAGAAACTCGCCCGATTACAACGGTATGCGTACTTTTCCCCTAGACCGTTCTAGTTATGCTTGTCGAGCATCAGAACTGCGAAAATTTTGAGTTTCTCAAGCGTTTCTTACCTCCAAACTGCCATATCTCGCTAACGGATTGACCAATCCGCAAAATTTCTGTTGCATCTGAAAGTAGAAATTCGCCCGATTACAACGGTATGCGTACTTTTCCCCTAGTCCGTTCTAGTTATTCGTTTCGAGCATCAGAACTGCGAGAATTTGGAGTTTTTCAAGCGTTTCTTACTTCCAAATTGCCATACCTCGCGAACGGATTGAGCAATCCGCAAAATTTCTGTTGCATCTGAAGGTAGAAACTCGCCCGTTTACAACGGTATGCGTACTTTTCCCCTAGGCCGTTCTAGTTATTCGTTTCGAGCATCAGAACTGCGAAAATTTTGAGTTTCTCAATCGTTTCTTACTTCCAAACCGCCATATCTCGCGAACGGATTGACCAATCCGCAAAATTTCTGTTGCATCTGAAAGTAGAAACTCGCCCGATTACAACGGTATGCGTACTTTTCCCCTAGGCCGTTCTAGTTAATCGTTTCGAGCATCAGAACTGCGAAAATTTTGAGTTTCTCAAGCGTTTCTTACCTCCAAACTGCCATATCTCGTGAACGGAATGACCAATCCGCAAAATTTCTGTTGCATCTGAAAGTAGAAACTCGCCCGATTACAACGGTATGCGTACTTTTCCCGTAGGCCGTTGTAGTTATTCGTTTCGAGCATGAGAACTGCGAAAATTTTGTGTTTCTCAAGTGTTTCATACTTCCAAACTGCCATATCTCGCGAACGGATTGACCAATCCGCAAAATTTCTGTTGCATCTGAAAGTAGAAACTCGCCCGATTACAAAGGTATGCGTACTTTTCCCCTAGGCCGTTCTAGTTATTCGTTTCGAGCATCAGAACTGCGAAAATTTTGAGTTTCTCAAGCGTTTCTTACCTCCAAACTGCCATATCTCGCTAACGGATTGACCAATCCGCAAAATTTCTGTTGCATCTGAAAGTAGAAATTCGCCCGATTACAACGGTATGCGAACTTTTCCCCTAGTCCGTTCTAGTTATTCGTTTCGAGCATCAGAACTGCGAAAATTTTGAGTTTTTCAAGCGTTTCTTACTTCCAAATTGCCATACCTCGCGAACGGATTGAGGAATCCGCAAAATTTCTGTTGCATCTGAAGGTAGAAACTCGCCCGTTTACAACGGTATGCGTACTTTTCCCCTAGGCCGTTCTAGTTATTCGTTTCGAGCATCAGAACTGCAAAAATTTTGAGTTTCTCAATCGTTTCTTACTTCCAAACCGCCATATCTCGCGAACGGATTGACCAATCCGCAAAATTTCTGTTGCATCTGAAAGTAGAAACTCGCCCGATTACAACGGTATGCGTACTTTTCCCCTAGGCCGTTCTAGTTATTCGTTTCGAGCATCAGAACTGCGAAAATTTTGAGTTTCTCAAGCGTTTCTTACTTCCAAACTGCCATATCTCGCGAACGGATTGACCAATCCGCAAAATTTCTGTTGCATCTGAAAGTAGAAACTCGCCCGATTACAACGGTATGCGTAGTTTTCCCCTAGGCCGTTCTAGTTATTCGTTTCGAGCATCAGAACTGCGAAAATTTTGAGTTTCTCAAGCGTTTCTTACCTCCAAACTGCCATATCTCGCGAACGGATTGACCAATCCGCAAAATTTCTGTTGCATCTGAAAGTAGAAAGTCGCCCGATTACAACGGTATGCGTACTTTTCCCCTAGAACCTTCTAGTTATGCTTGTCGAGCATCAGAACTGCGAAAATTTTGAGTTTCTCAAGCGTTTCTTACCTACAAACTGCCATATCTCGCGAACGGATTGACCAATCCGCAAAATTTCTGTTGCATCTGAAAGTAGAAAGTCGCCCGATTACAACGGTATGCGTACTTTTCCCCTAGAACGTTCTAGGTATGCTTGTCGAGCTTCAGAACTGCGAAAATTTTGAGTTTCTCAAGCGTTTCTTACCTCCAAACTGCCATATCTCGCGAACGGATTGACCAATCCGCAAAATTTCTGTTGCATCTGAAAGTAGAAATTCGCCCGATTACAACGGTATGCGTACTTTTCCCCTAGACCGCTCTAGTTATGCTTGTCGAGCATCAGAACTGCGAAAATTTTGAGTTTCTCAAGCGTTTCTTACCTCCAAACTGCCATATCTCGCTAACGGATGGACCAATCCGCAAGATTTCTGTTGCATCTGAAAGTAGAAATTCGCCCGATTACAACGGTATGCGTACTTTTCCCGTAGGCCGTTCTAGTTATTCGTTTCGAGCATCAGAACTGCGAAAATTTTGAGTATCTCAAGCGTTTCTTACTTCCAAACCGCCATATCTCGCGAACGGATTGACCAATCCGCAAAATTTCTGTTGCATCTGAAAGTAGAAACTCGCCCGATTACAACGGTATGCGTACTTTTCCCCTAGGCCGTTCTAGTTAATCGTTTCGAGCATCAGAACTGCGAAAATTTTGAGTTTCTCAAGCGGTTCTTACTTCCAAACTGCCATATCTCGCGAACGGATTGACCAATCCGCAAAATTTCTGTTGCATCTGAAAGTAGAAATTCGCCCGATTACAAAGGTATGCATACTTTTCCCCTAGAACGTTCTAGTTATGTTTGTCGAGCATCAGAACTGCGAAAATATTGAGTTCTTCAAGCGTTTCTTACTTCCAAATTGCCATACCTCGCGAACGGATTGAGCAATCCGCAAAATTTCTGTTGCATCTGAAGGTAGAAACTCGCCCGTTTACAACGGTATGCGTACTTTTCCCCTAGGCCGTTCTAGTTATTCGTTTCGAGCATCAGAACTGCGAAAATTTTGAGTTTCTCAAGCGTTTCTTACTTCCAAACCGCCATATCTCGCGAACGGATTGACCAATCCGCAAAATTTCTGTTGCATCTGAAAGTAGAAACTCGCCCGATTACAACGGTATGCGTACTTTTCCCCTAGACCGTTCTAGTTATGCTTGTCGAGCATCAGAACTGCGAAAATTTTGAGTTTCTCAAGCGTTTCTTACCTCCAAACTGCCATATCTCGCTAACGGATTGACCAATCCGCAAAATTTCTGTTGCATCTGAAAGTAGAAATTCGCCCGATTACAACGGTATGCGTACTTTTCCCTAGTCCGTTCTAGTTATTCGTTTCGAGCATCAGAACTGCGAAAATTTGGAGTTTTTCAAGCGTTTCTTACTTCCAAATTGCCATACCTCGCGAACGGATTGAGCAATCCGCAAAATTTCTGTTGCATCTGAAGGTAGAAACTCGCCCGTTTACAACGGTATGCGTACTTTTCCCCTAGGCCGTTCTAGTTATTCGTTTCGAGCATCAGAACTGCGAAAATTTTGAGTTTCTCAATCGTTTCTTACTTCCAAACCGCCATATCTCGCGAACGGATTGACCAATCCGCAAAATTTCTGTTGCATCTGAAAGTAGAAACTCGCCCGATTACAACGGTATGCGTACTTTTCCCCTAGGCCGTTCTAGTTAATCGTTTCGAGCATCAGAACTGCGAAAATTTTGAGTTTCTCAAGCGTTTCTTACCTCCAAACTGCCATATCTCGTGAACGGAATGACCAATCCGCAAAATTTCTGTTGCATCTGAAAGTAGAAACTCGCCCGATTACAACGGTATGCGTACTTTTCCCGTAGGCCGTTGTAGTTATTCGTTTCGAGCATGAGAACTGCGAAAATTTTGTGTTTCTCAAGTGTTTCATACTTCCAAACTGCCATATCTCGCGAACGGATTGACCAATCCGCAAAATTTCTGTTGCATCTGAAAGTAGAAACTCGCCCGATTACAAAGGTATGCGTACTTTTCCCCTAGGCCGTTCTAGTTATTCGTTTCGAGCATCAGAACTGCGAAAATTTTGAGTTTCTCAAGCGTTTCTTACTTCCAAACTGCCATATCTCGCGAACGGATTGACCAATCCGCAAAATTTCTGTTGCATCTGAAAGTAGAAACTCGCCCGATTACAACGGTAGATGTAGTTTTCCCTTAGGCCGTTCTAGTTATTCGTTTCGAGCATCAGAACTGCGAAAATGTTGAGTTTCTCAAGCGTTTCTTACATACAAACTGCCATATCTCGCGAACGGATTGACCAATCCGCAAAATTTCTGTTGCATCTGAAAGTAGAAAGTCGCCCGATTACAACGGTATGCGTACTTTTCCCCTAGAACGTTCTAGTTATGCTTGTCGAGCATCAGAACTGCGAAAATTTTGAGTTTCTCAAGCGTTTCTTACCTCCAAACTGCCATATCTCGTGAACGGAATGACCAATCCGCAAAATTTCTGTTGCATCTGAAAGTAGAAACTCGCCCGATTACAACGGTATGCGTACTTTTCCCCTAGACCGTTCTAGTTTTGCTTGTCGAGCATCAGAACTGCGAAAATTTTGAGTTTCTCAAGCGTTTCTTACCTCCAAACTGCCATATCTCGCGAACGGATTGACCAATCCGCAAAATTTCTGTTGCATCTGAAAGTAGAAATTCGCCCGATTACAACGGTATGGGTACTTTTCCCCGAGTCCGTTCTAGTTATTCGTTTCGAGCATCAGAACTGCGAAAATGTTGAGTTTCTCAAGCGTTTCTTACATACAAACTGCCATATCTCGCGAACGGATTGACCAATCCGCAAAATTTCTGTTGCATCTGAAAGTAGAAAGTCGCCCGATTACAACGGTATGCGTACTTTTCCCCTAGAACGTTCTAGTTATGCTTGTCGAGCATCAGAACTGCGAAAATTTTGAGTTTCTCAAGCGTTTCTTACCTCCAAACTGCCATATCTCGCGAACGGATTGACCAATCCGCAAAATTTCTGTTGCATCTGAAAGTAGAAAGTCGCCCGATTACAACGGTATGCGTACTTTTCCCCTAGAACCTTCTAGTTATGCTTGTCGAGCATCAGAACTGCGAAAATTTTGAGTTTCTCAAGCGTTTCTTACCTACAAACTGCCATATCTCGCGAACGGATTGACCAATCCGCAAAATTTCTGTTGCATCTGAAAGTAGAAAGTCGCCCGATTACAACGGTATGCGTACTTTTCCCCTAGAACGTTCTAGGTATGCTTGTCGAGCTTCAGAACTGCGAAAATTTTGAGTTTCTCAAGCGTTTCTTACCTCCAAACTGCCATATCTCGCGAACGGATTGACCAATCCGCAAAATTTCTGTTGCATCTGAAAGTAGAAATTCGCCCGATTACAACGGTATGCGTACTTTTCCCCTAGACCGCTCTAGTTATGCTTGTCGAGCATCAGAACTGCGAAAATTTTGAGTTTCTCAAGCGTTTCTTACCTCCAAACTGCCATATCTCGCTAACGGATGGACCAATCCGCAAGATTTCTGTTGCATCTGAAAGTAGAAATTCGCCCGATTACAACGGTATGCGTACTTTTCCCGTAGGCCGTTCTAGTTATTCGTTTCGAGCATCAGAACTGCGAAAATTTTGAGTATCTCAAGCGTTTCTTACTTCCAAACCGCCATATCTCGCGAACGGATTGACCAATCCGCAAAATTTCTGTTGCATCTGAAAGTAGAAACTCGCCCGATTACAACGGTATGCGTACTTTTCCCCTAGGCCGTTCTAGTTAATCGTTTCGAGCATCAGAACTGCGAAAATTTTGAGTTTCTCAAGCGGTTCTTACTTCCAAACTGCCATATCTCGCGAACGGATTGACCAATCCGCAAAATTTCTGTTGCATCTGAAAGTAGAAATTCGCCCGATTACAAAGGTATGCATACTTTTCCCCTAGAACGTTCTAGTTATGTTTGTCGAGCATCAGAACTGCGAAAATATTGAGTTCTTCAAGCGTTTCTTACTTCCAAATTGCCATACCTCGCGAACGGATTGAGCAATCCGCAAAATTTCTGTTGCATCTGAAGGTAGAAACTCGCCCGTTTACAACGGTATGCGTACTTTTCCCCTAGGCCGTTCTAGTTATTCGTTTCGAGCATCAGAACTGCGAAAATTTTGAGTTTCTCAAGCGTTTCTTACTTCCAAACCGCCATATCTCGCGAACGGATTGACCAATCCGCAAAATTTCTGTTGCATCTGAAAGTAGAAACTCGCCCGATTACAACGGTATGCGTACTTTTCCCCTAGACCGTTCTAGTTATGCTTGTCGAGCATCAGAACTGCGAAAATTTTGAGTTTCTCAAGCGTTTCTTACCTCCAAACTGCCATATCTCGCTAACGGATTGACCAATCCGCAAAATTTCTGTTGCATCTGAAAGTAGAAATTCGCCCGATTACAACGGTATGCGTACTTTTCCCCTAGTCCGTTCTAGTTATTCGTTTCGAGCATCAGAACTGCGAAAATTTGGAGTTTTTCAAGCGTTTCTTACTTCCAAATTGCCATACCTCGCGAACGGATTGAGCAATCCGCAAAATTTCTGTTGCATCTGAAGGTAGAAACTCGCCCGTTTACAACGGTATGCGTACTTTTCCCCTAGGCCGTTCTAGTTATTCGTTTCGAGCATCAGAACTGCGAAAATTTTGAGTTTCTCAATCGTTTCTTACTTCCAAACCGCCATATCTCGCGAACGGATTGACCAATCCGCAAAATTTCTGTTGCATCTGAAAGTAGAAACTCGCCCGATTACAACGGTATGCGTACTTTTCCCCTAGGCCGTTCTAGTTAATCGTTTCGAGCATCAGAACTGCGAAAATTTTGAGTTTCTCAAGCGTTTCTTACCTCCAAACTGCCATATCTCGTGAACGGAATGACCAATCCGCAAAATTTCTGTTGCATCTGAAAGTAGAAACTCGCCCGATTACAACGGTATGCGTACTTTTCCCGTAGGCCGTTGTAGTTATTCGTTTCGAGCATGAGAACTGCGAAAATTTTGTGTTTCTCAAGTGTTTCATACTTCCAAACTGCCATATCTCGCGAACGGATTGACCAATCCGCAAAATTTCTGTTGCATCTGAAAGTAGAAACTCGCCCGATTACAAAGGTATGCGTACTTTTCCCCTAGGCCGTTCTAGTTATTCGTTTCGAGCATCAGAACTGCGAAAATTTTGAGTTTCTCAAGCGTTTCTTACTTCCAAACTGCCATATCTCGCGAACGGATTGACCAATCCGCAAAATTTCTGTTGCATCTGAAAGTAGAAACTCGCCCGATTACAACGGTAGATGTAGTTTTCCCTTAGGCCGTTCTAGTTATTCGTTTCGAGCATCAGAACTGCGAAAATGTTGAGTTTCTCAAGCGTTTCTTACATACAAACTGCCATATCTCGCGAACGGATTGACCAATCCGCAAAATTTCTGTTGCATCTGAAAGTAGAAAGTCGCCCGATTACAACGGTATGCGTACTTTTCCCCTAGAACGTTCTAGTTATGCTTGTCGAGCATCAGAACTGCGAAAATTTTGAGTTTCTCAAGCGTTTCTTACCTCCAAACTGCCATATCTCGTGAACGGAATGACCAATCCGCAAAATTTCTGTTGCATCTGAAAGTAGAAACTCGCCCGATTACAACGGTATGCGTACTTTTCCCCTAGACCGTTCTAGTTTTGCTTGTCGAGCATCAGAACTGCGAAAATTTTGAGTTTCTCAAGCGTTTCTTACCTCCAAACTGCCATATCTCGCGAACGGATTGACCAATCCGCAAAATTTCTGTTGCATCTGAAAGTAGAAATTCGCCCGATTACAACGGTATGGGTACTTTTCCCCGAGTCCGTTCTAGTTATTCGTTTCGAGCATCAGAACTGCGAAAATTTTGAGTTTTTCAAGCGTTTCTTACTTCCAAATTGCCATACCTCGCGAACTGATTGAGCAATCCGCAAAATTTCTGTTGCATCTGAAGGTAGAAACTCGCCCGTTTACAACGGTATGCGTACTTTTCCCCTAGGCCGTTCTAGTTATTCGTTTCGAGCATCAGAACTGCGAAAATTTTGAGTTTCTCAAGCGTTTCTTACTTCCAAACCGCCATATCTCGCGAACGGATTGACCAATCCGCAAAATTTCTGTTGCATCTGAAAGTAGAAACTCGCCCGATTACAACGGTATGCGTACTTTTCCCCTAGGCCGTTCTAGTTAATCGTTTCGAGCATCAGAACTGCGAAAATTTTGAGTTTCTCAAGCGTTTCTTACTTCCAAACTGCCATATCTCGCGAACGGATTGACCAATCCGCAAAATTTCTGTTGCATCTGAAAGTAGAAACTCGCCCGATTACAACGGTATGCGTACTTTTCCCGTAGGCCGTTGTAGTTATTCGTTTCGAGCATGAGAACTGCGAAAATTTTGTGTTTCTCAAGTGTTTCATACTTCCAAACTGCCATATCTCGCGAACGGATTGACCAATCCGCAAAATTTCTGTTGCATCTGAAAGTAGAAACTCGCCCGATTACAACGGTATGCGTACTTTTCCCCTAGGCCGTTCTAGTTATTCGTTTCGAGCATCAGAACTGCGAAAATTTTGAGTTTCTCAAACGTTTCTTACCTCCAAACTGCCATATCTCGCGAACGGATTGACCAATCCGCAAAATTTCTGTTGCATCTGAAAGTAGAAACTCGCCCGATTACAACGGTATGCGTACTTTTCCCCTAGTCCGTTCTAGTTATTCGTTTCGAGCATCAGAACTGCGAAAATTTTGAGTTTCTCAAGCGTTTCTTACTTCCAAACTGCCATATCTCGCGAACGAATTGACCAATCCGCAAAATTTCTGTTGCATCTGAAAGTACAAACTCGCCCGATTACAACGGTATGCCTACTTTTCCCCTAGGCCGTTCTAGTTATTCGTTTCGAGCATCAGAACTGCGAAAATGTTGAGTTTCGCAAGCGTTTCTTACCTACAAACTGCCATATCTCGCGAACGGATTGACCAATCCGCAAAATTTCTGTGTTGCATCTGAAAGTAGAAACACGCCCGATTACAACGGTATGCGTACTTTTCCCCTAGTCCGTTCTGGTTATTCGTTTCGAGCATCAGAACTGCGAAATTTTGAGTTTCTCAAGCGTTTCTTACCTCCAAACTGCCATATCTCGCGAACGGATTGACTAATCCGCAAAATTTCTGTTGCATCTGAAAGTAGAAACTCACCCGATTACAACGGTATGCGTACTTTTCCCCTAGGCCGTTCTAGTTATTCGTTCGAGCATCAGAACTGCGAAAATTTTGAGTTTCTCAAGCGTTTCTTACCTCCAAACTGCCATATCTCGCGAACGGATTGGCCAATCCGCAAAATTTCTGTTGCATCTGAAGTAGAAACTCGCCCGATTACAACGGTATGCGTACTTTTCCCCTAGGCCGTTCTAGTTATTCGTTTCGAGCATCAGAACTGCGAAAATTTTGAGTTTTCTCAAGCGTTTCTTACTTCCAAACCGCCATATCTCGCGAACGGATTGACCAATCCGCAAATTTCTGTTGCATCTGGAAAGTAGAAACTCGCCCGATAACAACGGTATGCGTACTTTTCCCCTAGGCCGTTCTAGTTAATCGTTTCGAGCATCAGAACTGCGAAAATTTTGAGATTCTCAAGCGTTTCTTACTTCCAAACTGCCATATCTCGCGAACGGATTGACCAATCCGCAAAATTTCTGATGCATCTGAAAGTAGAAAGTCGCCCGATTACAACGGTATGCGTACTTTTCCCCTAGAACGTTCTAGTTATGCTTGTCGAGCATCAGAACTGCGAAAATTTTGAGTTTCTCAAGCGTTTCTTACCTCCAAACTGCCATATCTCGTGAACGGAATGACCAATCCGCAAAATTTCTGTTGCATCTGAAAGTAGAAACTCGCCCGATTACAACGGTATGCGTACTTTTCCCCTAGTCCGTTCTAGTTATTCGTTTCGAGCATCAGAACTGCGAAAATTTTGAGTTTTTCAAGCGTTTCTTACTTCCAAATTGCCATACCTCGCGAACGGATTGAGCAATCCGCAAAATTTCTGTTGCATCTGAAGGTAGAAACTCGCCCGTTTACAACGGTATGCGTACTTTTCCCCTAGGCCGTTCTAGTTATTCGTTTCGAGCATCAGAACTGCGAAAATTTTGAGTTTCTCAAGCGTTTCTTACTTCCAAACCGCCATATCTCGCGAACGGATTGACCAATCCGCAAAATTTCTGTTGCATCTGAAAGTAGAAACTCGCCCGATTACAACGGTATGCGTACTTTTCCCCTTGGCCGTTCTAGTTAATCGTTTCGAGCATCAGAACTGCGAAAATTTTGAGTTTCTCAAGCGTTTCTTACTTCCAAACTGCCATATCTCGCGAACGGATTGACCAATCCGCAAAATTTCTGATGCATCTGGAAGTAGAAACTCGCCAGATTACAACGGTATGCGTACTTTTCCACTAGGCCGTTCTGGTTATTCGTTTCGAGCATCAGAACTGTGAAAATTTTGAGTTTCTCAACCGTTTCTTACCTCCAAAGTGCCGTATCTCGCGAACGGATTGACCAATCCGCAAAATTTCTGTTGCATCTGAAAGTAGAAAGTCGCCCGATTACAACGGTATGCGTACTTTTCCCGTAGGCCGTTGTAGTTATTCGTTTCGAGCATGAGAACTGCGAAAATTTTGTGTTTCTCAAGTGTTTCATACTTCCAAACTGCCATATCTCGCGAACGGATTGACCAATCCGCAAAATTTCTGTTGCATCTGAAAGTAGAAACTCGCCCGATTACAACGGTATGCGTACTTTTCCCCTAGGCCGTTCTAGTTATTCGTTTCGAGCATCAGAACTGCGAAAATTTTGAGTTTCTCAAGCGTTTCTTACTTCCAAACTGCCATATCTCGCGAACGGATTGACCAATCCGCAAAATTTCTGTTGCATCTGAAAGTAGAAACTCGCCCGATTACAACGGTATGCGTACTTTTCCCCTAGGCCGTTCTAGTTATTCGTTTCGAGCATCAGAACTGCGAAAATTTTGAGTTTTTCAAGCGTTTCTTACTTCCAAATTGCCATACCTCGCGAACTGATTGAGCAATCCGCAAAATTTCTGTTGCATCTGAAGGTAGAAACTCGCCCGTTTACAACGGTATGCGTACTTTTCCCCTAGGCCGTTCTAGTTATTCGTTTCGAGCATCAGAACTGCGAAAATTTTGAGTTTCTCAAGCGTTTCTTACTTCCAAACCGCCATATCTCGCGAACGGATTGACCAATCCGCAAAATTTCTGTTGCATCTGAAAGTAGAAACTCGCCCGATTACAACGGTATGCGTACTTTTCCCCTAGGCCGTTCTAGTTAATCGTTTCGAGCATCAGAACTGCGAAAATTTTGAGTTTCTCAAGCGTTTCTTACTTCCAAACTGCCATATCTCGCGAACGGATTGACCAATCCGCAAAATTTCTGTTGCATCTGAAAGTAGAAACTCGCCCGATTACAACGGTATGCGTACTTTTCCCGTAGGCCGTTGTAGTTATTCGTTTCGAGCATGAGAACTGCGAAAATTTTGTGTTTCTCAAGTGTTTGATACTTCCAAACTGCCATATCTCGCGAACGGATTGACCAATCCGCAAAATTTCTGTTGCATCTGAAAGTAGAAACTCGCCCGATTACAACGGTATGCGTACTTTTCCCATAGGCCGTTCTAGTTATTCGTTTCGAGCATCAGAACTGCGAAAATTTTGAGTTTCTCAAACGTTTCTTACCTCCAAACTGCCATATCTCGCGAACGGATTGACCAATCCGCAAAATTTCTGTTGCATCTGAAAGTAGAAACTCGCCCGATTACAACGGTATGCGTACTTTTCCCCTAGTCCGTTCTAGTTATTCGTTTCGAGCATCAGAACTGCGAAAATTTTGAGTTTCTCAAGCGTTTCTTACTTCCAAACTGCCATATCTCGCGAACGAATTGACCAATCCGCAAAATTTCTGTTGCATCTGAAAGTACAAACTCGCCCGATTACAACGGTATGCCTACTTTTCCCCTAGGCCGTTCTAGTTATTCGTTTCGAGCATCAGAACTGCGAAAATGTTGAGTTTCTCAAGCGTTTCTTACCTACAAACTGCCATATCTCGCGAACGGATTGACCAATCCGCAAAATTTCTGTTGCATCTGAAAGTAGAAACACGCCCGATTACAACGGTATGCGTACTTTTCCCCTAGTCCGTTCTAGTTATTCGTTTCGAGCATCAGAACTGCGAAAATTTTGAGTTTCTCAAGCGTTTCTTACTTCCAAACCGCCATATCTCGCGAACGGATTGACCAATCCGCAAAATTTCTGTTGCATCTGAAAGTAGAAACTCGCCCGATTACAAAGGTATGCGTACTTTTCCCCTAGGCCGTTCTAGTTAATCGTTTCGAGCATCAGAACTGCGAAAATTTTGAGACTCTCAAGCGTTTCTTACTTCCAAACTGCCATATCTCGCGAACGGATTGACCAATCCGCAAAATTTCTGATGCATCTGAAAGTAGAAAGTCGCCCGATTACAACGGTATGCGTACTTTTCCCCTAGAACGTTCTAGTTATGCTTGTCGAGCATCAGAACTGCGAAAATTTTGAGTTTCTCAAGCGTTTCTTACCTCCAAACTGCCATATCTCGTGAACGGAATGACCAATCCGCAAAATTTCTGTTGCATCTGAAAGTAGAAACTCGCCCGATTACAACGGTATGCGTACTTTTCCCCTAGTCCGTTCTAGTTATTTGTTTCGAGCATCAGAACTGCGAAAATTTTGAGTTTTTCAAGCGTTTCTTACTTCCAAATTGCCATACCTCGCGAACGGATTGAGCAATCCGCAAAATTTCTGTTGCATCTGAAGGTAGAAACTCGCCCGTTTACAACGGTATGCGTACTTTTCCCCTAGGCCGTTCTAGTTATTCGTTTCGAGCATCAGAACTGCGAAAATTTTGAGTTTCTCAAGCGTTTCTTACTTCCAAACCGCCATATCTCGCGAACGGATTGACCAATCCGCAAAATTTCTGTTGCATCTGAAAGTAGAAACTCGCCCGATTACAACGGTATGCGTACTTTTCCCCTTGGCCGTTCTAGTTAATCGTTTCGAGCATCAGAACTGCGAAAATTTTGAGTTTCTCAAGCGTTTCTTACTTCCAAACTGCCATATCTCGCGAACGGATTGACCAATCCGCAAAATTTCTGATGCATCTGGAAGTAGAAACTCGCCAGATTACAACGGTATGCGTACTTTTCCACTAGGCCGTTCTGGTTATTCGTTTCGAGCATCAGAACTGTGAAAATTTTGAGTTTCTCAACCGTTTCTTACCTCCAAAGTGCCGTATCTCGCGAACGGATTGACCAATCCGCAAAATTTCTGTTGCATCTGAAAGTAGAAAGTCGCCCGATTACAACGGTATGCGTACTTTTCCCCTAGAACGTTCTAGTTATGCTTGTCGAGCATCAGAACAGCGAAAATTTTGAGTTTCTCAAGCGTTTCTTACATCCAAACTGCCATATCTCGCGAACGGATTGACCAATCCGTAAAATTTCTGTTGCATCTGAAAGTAGAAACTCGCCCGATTACAACGGTATGCGTACTTTTCCCCTAGGCCGTTCTAGTTATTCGTTTCGAGCATCAGAACTGCGAAAATGTTGAGTTTCTCAAGCGTTTCTTACCTACAAACTGCCATATCTCGCGAACGGATTGACCAATCCGCAAAATTTCTGTTGCATCTGAAAGTAGAAATTCGCCCGATTACAACGGTATGCGTACTTTTCCCCTAGACCGTTCTAGTTATGCTTGTCGAGCATCAGAACTGCGAAAATTTTGAGTTTCTCAAGCGTTTCTTACTTCCAAACTGCCATATCTCGCGAACGGATTGACCAATCCGCAAAATTTCTGTTGCATCTGAAAGTAGAAACTCGCCCGATTACAACGGTAGGTGTAGTTTTCCCCTAGGCCGTTCTAGTTATTCGTTTCGAGCATCAGAACTGCGAAAATGTTGAGTTTCTCAAGCGTTTCTTACCTACAAACTGCCATATCTCGCAAACGGATTGACCAATCCGCAAAATTTCTGTTGCATCTGAAAGTAGAAAGTCGCCCGATTACAACGGTATGCGTACTTTTCCCCTAGACCGTTCTAGCTATGCTTGTCGAGCATCAGAACTGCGAAAATTTTGAGTTTCTCAAGCGTTTCTTACCTCCAAACTGCCATATCTCGCGAACGGATTGACCAATCCGCAAAATTTCTGTTGCATCTGAAAGTAGAAACTCGCCCGATTACAACGGTATGCGTACTTTTCCCCTAGGCCGTACTGGTTTTTCGTTTCGAGCATCAGAACTGTGAAAATTTTGAGTTTCTCAACCGTTTCTTACCTCCAAACTGCCATATCTCGCGAACGGATTGACCAATCCGCAAAATTTCTGTTGCATCTGAAAGTAGAAATTCGCCCGATTACAACGGTATGCGTACTTTTCCCCTAGACCGTTCTAGCTATGCTTGTCGAGCATCAGAACTGCGAAAATTTTGAGTTTCTCAAGCGTTTCTTACCTCCAAACTGCCATATCTCGCGAACGGATTGACCAATCCGCAAAATTTCTGTTGCATCTGAAAGTAGAAACTCGCCCGATTACAACGGTATGCGTACTTTTCCCCTAGGCCGTTCTAGTTATTCGTTTCGAGCATCAGAACTGCGAAAATGTTGAGTTTCGCAAGCGTTTCTTACCTACAAACTGCCATATCTCGCGAACGGATTGACCAATCCGCAAAATTTCTGTTGCATCTGAAAGTAGAAACACGCCCGATTACAACGGTATGCGTACTTTTCCCCTAGTCCGTTCTGGTTATTCGTTTCGAGCATCAGAACTGCGAAAATTTTGAGTTTCTCAAGCGTTTCTTACCTCCAAACTGCCATATCTCGCGAACGGATTGACTAATCCGCAAAATTTCTGTTGCATCTGAAAGTAGAAACTCACCCGATTACAACGGTATGCGTACTTTTCCCCTAGGCCGTTCTAGTTATTCGTTTCGAGCATCAGAACTGCGAAAATTTTGAGTTTCTCAAGCGTTTCTTACCTCCAAACTGCCATATCTCGCGAACGGATTGGCCAATCCGCAAAATTTCTGTTGCATCTGAAAGTAGAAACTCGCCCGATTACAACGGTATGCGTACTTTTCCCCTAGGCCGTTCTAGTTATTCGTTTCGAGCATCAGAACTGCGAAAATTTTGAGTTTCTCAAGCGTTTCTTACTTCCAAACCGCCATATCTCGCGAACGGATTGACCAATCCGCAAAATTTCTGTTGCATCTGAAAGTAGAAACTCGCCCGATAACAACGGTATGCGTACTTTTCCCCTAGGCCGTTCTAGTTAATCGTTTCGAGCATCAGAACTGCGAAAATTTTGAGATTCTCAAGCGTTTCTTACTTCCAAACTGCCATATCTCGCGAACGGATTGACCAATCCGCAAAATTTCTGATGCATCTGAAAGTAGAAAGTCGCCCGATTACAACGGTATGCGTACTTTTCCCCTAGAACGTTCTAGTTATGCTTGTCGAGCATCAGAACTGCGAAAATTTTGAGTTTCTCAAGCGTTTCTTACCTCCAAACTGCCATATCTCGTGAACGGAATGACCAATCCGCAAAATTTCTGTTGCATCTGAAAGTAGAAACTCGCCCGATTACAACGGTATGCGTACTTTTCCCCTAGTCCGTTCTAGTTATTCGTTTCGAGCATCAGAACTGCGAAAATTTTGAGTTTTTCAAGCGTTTCTTACTTCCAAATTGCCATACCTCGCGAACGGATTGAGCAATCCGCAAAATTTCTGTTGCATCTGAAGGTAGAAACTCGCCCGTTTACAACGGTATGCGTACTTTTCCCCTAGGCCGTTCTAGTTATTCGTTTCGAGCATCAGAACTGCGAAAATTTTGAGTTTCTCAAGCGTTTCTTACTTCCAAACCGCCATATCTCGCGAACGGATTGACCAATCCGCAAAATTTCTGTTGCATCTGAAAGTAGAAACTCGCCCGATTACAACGGTATGCGTACTTTTCCCCTTGGCCGTTCTAGTTAATCGTTTCGAGCATCAGAACTGCGAAAATTTTGAGTTTCTCAAGCGTTTCTTACTTCCAAACTGCCATATCTCGCGAACGGATTGACCAATCCGCAAAATTTCTGATGCATCTGGAAGTAGAAACTCGCCAGATTACAACGGTATGCGTACTTTTCCACTAGGCCGTTCTGGTTATTCGTTTCGAGCATCAGAACTGTGAAAATTTTGAGTTTCTCAACCGTTTCTTACCTCCAAAGTGCCGTATCTCGCGAACGGATTGACCAATCCGCAAAATTTCTGTTGCATCTGAAAGTAGAAAGTCGCCCGATTACAACGGTATGCGTACTTTTCCCGTAGGCCGTTGTAGTTATTCGTTTCGAGCATGAGAACTGCGAAAATTTTGTGTTTCTCAAGTGTTTCATACTTCCAAACTGCCATATCTCGCGAACGGATTGACCAATCCGCAAAATTTCTGTTGCATCTGAAAGTAGAAACTCGCCCGATTACAACGGTATGCGTACTTTTCCCCTAGGCCGTTCTAGTTATTCGTTTCGAGCATCAGAACTGCGAAAATTTTGAGTTTCTCAAGCGTTTCTTACTTCCAAACTGCCATATCTCGCGAACGGATTGACCAATCCGCAAAATTTCTGTTGCATCTGAAAGTAGAAACTCGCCCGATTACAACGGTATGCGTACTTTTCCCCTAGGCCGTTCTAGTTATTCGTTTCGAGCATCAGAACTGCGAAAATTTTGAGTTTTTCAAGCGTTTCTTACTTCCAAATTGCCATACCTCGCGAACTGATTGAGCAATCCGCAAAATTTCTGTTGCATCTGAAGGTAGAAACTCGCCCGTTTACAACGGTATGCGTACTTTTCCCCTAGGCCGTTCTAGTTATTCGTTTCGAGCATCAGAACTGCGAAAATTTTGAGTTTCTCAAGCGTTTCTTACTTCCAAACCGCCATATCTCGCGAACGGATTGACCAATCCGCAAAATTTCTGTTGCATCTGAAAGTAGAAACTCGCCCGATTACAACGGTATGCGTACTTTTCCCCTAGGCCGTTCTAGTTAATCGTTTCGAGCATCAGAACTGCGAAAATTTTGAGTTTCTCAAGCGTTTCTTACTTCCAAACTGCCATATCTCGCGAACGGATTGACCAATCCGCAAAATTTCTGTTGCATCTGAAAGTAGAAACTCGCCCGATTACAACGGTATGCGTACTTTTCCCGTAGGCCGTTGTAGTTATTCGTTTCGAGCATGAGAACTGCGAAAATTTTGTGTTTCTCAAGTGTTTCATACTTCCAAACTGCCATATCTCGCGAACGGATTGACCAATCCGCAAAATTTCTGTTGCATCTGAAAGTAGAAACTCGCCCGATTACAACGGTATGCGTACTTTTCCCATAGGCCGTTCTAGTTATTCGTTTCGAGCATCAGAACTGCGAAAATTTTGAGTTTCTCAAACGTTTCTTACCTCCAAACTGCCATATCTCGCGAACGGATTGACCAATCCGCAAAATTTCTGTTGCATCTGAAAGTAGAAACTCGCCCGATTACAACGGTATGCGTACTTTTCCCCTAGTCCGTTCTAGTTATTCGTTTCGAGCATCAGAACTGCGAAAATTTTGAGTTTCTCAAGCGTTTCTTACTTCCAAACTGCCATATCTCGCGAACGAATTGACCAATCCGCAAAATTTCTGTTGCATCTGAAAGTACAAACTCGCCCGATTACAACGGTATGCCTACTTTTCCCCTAGGCCGTTCTAGTTATTCGTTTCGAGCATCAGAACTGCGAAAATGTTGAGTTTCTCAAGCGTTTCTTACCTACAAACTGCCATATCTCGCGAACGGATTGACCAATCCGCAAAATTTCTGTTGCATCTGAAAGTAGAAACACGCCCGATTACAACGGTATGCGTACTTTTCCCCTAGTCCGTTCTAGTTATTCGTTTCGAGCATCAGAACTGCGAAAATTTTGAGTTTCTCAAGCGTTTCTTACTTCCAAACCGCCATATCTCGCGAACGGATTGACCAATCCGCAAAATTTCTGTTGCATCTGAAAGTAGAAACTCGCCCGATTACAAAGGTATGCGTACTTTTCCCCTAGGCCGTTCTAGTTAATCGTTTCGAGCATCAGAACTGCGAAAATTTTGAGACTCTCAAGCGTTTCTTACTTCCAAACTGCCATATCTCGCGAACGGATTGACCAATCCGCAAAATTTCTGATGCATCTGAAAGTAGAAAGTCGCCCGATTACAACGGTATGCGTACTTTTCCCCTAGAACGTTCTAGTTATGCTTGTCGAGCATCAGAACTGCGAAAATTTTGAGTTTCTCAAGCGTTTCTTACCTCCAAACTGCCATATCTCGTGAACGGAATGACCAATCCGCAAAATTTCTGTTGCATCTGAAAGTAGAAACTCGCCCGATTACAACGGTATGCGTACTTTTCCCCTAGTCCGTTCTAGTTATTTGTTTCGAGCATCAGAACTGCGAAAATTTTGAGTTTTTCAAGCGTTTCTTACTTCCAAATTGCCATACCTCGCGAACGGATTGAGCAATCCGCAAAATTTCTGTTGCATCTGAAGGTAGAAACTCGCCCGTTTACAACGGTATGCGTACTTTTCCCCTAGGCCGTTCTAGTTATTCGTTTCGAGCATCAGAACTGCGAAAATTTTGAGTTTCTCAAGCGTTTCTTACTTCCAAACCGCCATATCTCGCGAACGGATTGACCAATCCGCAAAATTTCTGTTGCATCTGAAAGTAGAAACTCGCCCGATTACAACGGTATGCGTACTTTTCCCCTTGGCCGTTCTAGTTAATCGTTTCGAGCATCAGAACTGCGAAAATTTTGAGTTTCTCAAGCGTTTCTTACTTCCAAACTGCCATATCTCGCGAACGGATTGACCAATCCGCAAAATTTCTGATGCATCTGGAAGTAGAAACTCGCCAGATTACAACGGTATGCGTACTTTTCCACTAGGCCGTTCTGGTTATTCGTTTCGAGCATCAGAACTGTGAAAATTTTGAGTTTCTCAACCGTTTCTTACCTCCAAAGTGCCGTATCTCGCGAACGGATTGACCAATCCGCAAAATTTCTGTTGCATCTGAAAGTAGAAAGTCGCCCGATTACAACGGTATGCGTACTTTTCCCCTAGAACGTTCTAGTTATGCTTGTCGAGCATCAGAACTGCGAAAATTTTGAGTTTCTCAAGCGTTTCTTACATCCAAACTGCCATATCTCGCGAACGGATTGACCAATCCGTAAAATTTCTGTTGCATCTGAAAGTAGAAACTCGCCCGATTACAACGGTATGCGTACTTTTCCCCTAGGCCGTTCTAGTTATTCGTTTCGAGCATCAGAACTGCGAAAATGTTGAGTTTCTCAAGCGTTTCTTACCTACAAACTGCCATATCTCGCGAACGGATTGACCAATCCGCAAAATTTCTGTTGCATCTGAAAGTAGAAATTCGCCCGATTACAACGGTATGCGTACTTTTCCCCTAGACCGTTCTAGTTATGCTTGTCGAGCATCAGAACTGCGAAAATTTTGAGTTTCTCAAGCGTTTCTTACTTCCAAACTGCCATATCTCGCGAACGGATTGACCAATCCGCAAAATTTCTGTTGCATCTGAAAGTAGAAACTCGCCCGATTACAACGGTAGGTGTAGTTTTCCCCTAGGCCGTTCTAGTTATTCGTTTCGAGCATCAGAACTGCGAAAATGTTGAGTTTCTCAAGCGTTTCTTACCTACAAACTGCCATATCTCGCAAACGGATTGACCAATCCGCAAAATTTCTGTTGCATCTGAAAGTAGAAAGTCGCCCGATTACAACGGTATGCGTACTTTTCCCCTAGACCGTTCTAGCTATGCTTGTCGAGCATCAGAACTGCGAAAATTTTGAGTTTCTCAAGCGTTTCTTACCTCCAAACTGCCATATCTCGCGAACGGATTGACCAATCCGCAAAATTTCTGTTGCATCTGAAAGTAGAAACTCGCCCGATTACAACGGTATGCGTACTTTTCCCCTAGGCCGTACTGGTTATTCGTTTCGAGCATCAGAACTGTGAAAATTTTGAGTTTCTCAACCGTTTCTTACCTCCAAAGTGCCGTATCTCGCGAACGGATTGACCAATCCGCAAAATTTCTGTTGCATCTGAAAGTAGAAATTCGCCCGATTACAACGGTATGCGTACTTTTCCCCTAGACCGTTCTAGTTATGCTTGTCGAGCATCAGAACTGCGAAAATTTTGAGTTTCTCAAGCGTTTCTTACTTCCAAACTGCCATATCTCGCGAACGGATTGACCAATCCGCAAAATTTCTGTTGCATCTGAAAGTAGAAACTCGCCCGATTACAACGGTAGGTGTAGTTTTCCCCTAGGCCGTTCTAGTTATTCGTTTCGAGCATCAGAACTGCGAAAATGTTGAGTTTCTCAAGCGTTTCTTACCTACAAACTGCCATATCTCGCAAACGGATTGACCAATCCGCAAAATTTCTGTTGCATCTGAAAGTAGAAAGTCGCCCGATTACAACGGTATGCGTACTTTTCCCCTAGACCGTTCTAGCTATGCTTGTCGAGCATCAGAACTGCGAAAATTTTGAGTTTCTCAAGCGTTTCTTACCTCCAAACTGCCATATCTCGCGAACGGATTGACCAATCCGCAAAATTTCTGTTGCATCTGAAAGTAGAAACTCGCCCGATTACAACGGTATGCGTACTTTTCCCCTAGGCCGTACTGGTTTTTCGTTTCGAGCATCAGAACTGTGAAAATTTTGAGTTTCTCAACCGTTTCTTACCTCCAAACTGCCATATCTCGCGAACGGATTGACCAATCCGCAAAATTTCTGTTGCATCTGAAAGTAGAAATTCGCCCGATTACAACGGTATGCGTACTTTTCCCCTAGACCGTTCTAGTTATGCTTGTCGAGCATCAGAACTGCGAAAATTTTGAGTTTCTCAAGCGTTTCTTACTTCCAAACTGCCATATCTCGCGAACGGATTGACCAATCCGCAAAATTTCTGTTGCATCTGAAAGTAGAAACTCGCCCGATTACAACGGTAGGTGTAGTTTTCCCCTAGGCCGTTCTAGTTATTCGTTTCGAGCATCAGAACTGCGAAAATGTTGAGTTTCTCAAGCGTTTCTTACCTACAAACTGCTATATCTCGCGAACGGAATGACCAATCCGCAAAATTTCTGTTGCATCTGAAAGTAGAAAGTCGCCCGATTACAACGGTATGCGTACTTTTCCCCTAGACCGTTCTAGCTATGCTTGTCGAGCATCAGAACTGCGAAAATTTTGAGTTTCTCAAGCGTTTCTTACCTCCAAACTGCCATATCTCGCGAACGGATTGACCAATCCGCAAAATTTCTGTTGCATCTGAAAGTAGAAACTCGCCCGATTACAACGGTTGCGTACTTTTCCCCTAGGCCGTACTGGTTATTCGTTTCGAGCATCAGAACTGTGAAAATTTTGAGTTTCTCAACCGTTTCTTACCTCCAAACTGCCATATCTCGCGAACGGATTGACCAATCCGCAAAATTTCTGTTGCATCTGAAAGTAGAAACTCGCCCGATTACAACGGTAGATGTAGTTTTCCCTTAGGCCGTTCTAGTTATTCGTTTCGAGAATCAGAACTGCGAAAATGTTGAGTTTCTCAAGCGTTTCTTACCTACAAACTGCCATATCTGGCGAACGGATTGACCAATCCGCAAAATTTCTGTTGCATCTGAAAGTAGAAATTCGCCCGATTACAACGGTATGCGCACTTTTCCCCTAGTCGGTTCTAGTTACTCGTTTCGCGCATCAGAACTGCGAAAATTTTGAGTTTCTCAAGCGTTTCTTACCTCCAAACTGCCATATCTCGCGAACGGATTGACCAATCCGCAAAATTTCTGTTGCATCTGAAAGTAGAAATTCGCCCGATTACAACGGTATGCGTACTTTTCCCCTAGACCGTTCTAGTTATGCTTGTCGAGCACCAGAACTGCGAAAATTTTGAGTTTCTCAAGAGTTTCTTACCTCCAAACTGCCATATCTCGCGAACGGATTGACCCATCCGCAAAATTTCTGTTGCGTCTGAAAGTAGAAACTCGCCCGATTACAACGGTGTGCGTACTTTTCCCCTAGGCCGTTCTAGTTATTCGTTTCGAGCATCAGAACTGCGAAAATTTTGAGTTTCTCAAGCGTTTCTTACTTCCAAACTGCCATATCTCGCGAACGGATTGACCAATCCGCAAAATTTCTGTTGCATCTGAAAGTAGAAACTCGCCCGATTACAACGGTATGCGTACTTTTCCCCTAGGCCGTTCTGGTTATTCGTTTCGAGCATCAGAACTGTGAAAATTTTGAGTTTCTCAAGCGTTTCTTACCTCCAAACTGCCATATCTCGCGAACGGATTGACTAATCCGCAAAATTTCTGTTGCATCTGAAAGTAGAAACTCGCCCGCTTACAACGGTATGCGTACTTTTCCCCTAGGCCGTTCTAGTTATTCGTTTCGAGCATCAGAACTGCGAAAATTTTGAGTTTCTCAAGCGTTTCTTACCTCCAAACTGTCATATCTCGCGAACGGATTGACCAATCCGCAAAATTTCTGTTGCATCTGAAAGTAGAAACTCGCCCGATCACAACGGTATGCGTACGTTTCCCCAAGTCCGTTCTAGTTATTCGTTTCGAGCATCAGAACTGCGAAAATTTTGAGTTTCTCAAGAGTTTCTTACCTCCAAACTGCCATATCTCGCGAACGGATTGACCAATCCGCAAAATTTCTGTTGCATCTGAAAGTAGAAACTCGCCCGATTACAACGGTATGCGTACTTTTCCCCTTGTCCGTTCTAGTTATTCGTTTCGAGCATCAGAACTGCGAAAATTTTGAGTTTCTCAAGCGTTTCTTACCTCCAAACTGCCATATCTCGCGAACGGATTGAACCATCCGCAAAATTTCTGTTGCATCTGAAAGTAGAAACTCGCCCGATTACAACGGTATGCGTACTTTTCCCCTAGTCCGTTCTAGTTATTCGTTTCGAGCATCAGAACTGCGAAAATTTTGAGTTTCTCAAGCGTTTCTTACCTCCAAACTGCCATATCTCGCGAACGGATTGACCAATCCGCAAAATTTCTGTTGCATCTGAAAGCACAAACTCGCCCGATTACAACGGTATGCGTACTTTTCCCCTAGGCCGTTCTAGTTATTCGTTTCGAGCATCAGAACTGCGAAAATGTTGAGTTTCTCAAGCGTTTCTTACCTACAAACTGCCATATCTCGCGAACGGATTGACCAATCCGCAAAATTTCTGTTGCATCTGAAAGTAGAAACTCGCCCGATTACAACGGTATGCGTACTTTTCCCCTAGGCCGTTCTAGTTATTCGTTTCGAGCATCAGAAATGCGAAAATTTTGAGATTCTCAAGCGTTTCTTACCTCCAAACCGCCATATCTCACGAACGGATTGACCAATCCGCAAAATTTCTGTTGCATCTGAAAGTAGAAACTCGCCCGTTTACAACGGTATGCGTACTTTTCCCCTAGGCCGTTCTAGTTGATCGTTTCGAGCATCAGAACTGCGAAAATGTTGAGTTTCTCAAGCGTTTCTTACTTCCAAACTGCCATATCTCGCGAACGGATTGACCAATCCGCAAAATTTCTGATGCATCTGAAAGTAGAATCTCGCCCGTTTACAACGGTATGCGTACTTTTCCCCTAGGCCGTTCTAGTTAATCGTTTCGAGCATCAGAACTGCGAAAATTTTAAGTTTCTCAAGCGTTTCTTACTTCCAAACTGCCATATCTCGCGAACGGATTGACCAATCCGCAAAATTTCTGTTGCATCTGAAAGTAGAAAGTCGCCCGATTACAACGGTATGCGTACTTTTCCCCTAGAACGTTCTAGTTATGCTTGTCGAGCATCAGAACTGCGAAAATTTTGAGTTTCTCAAGCGTTTCTTACCTCCAAACTGCCATATCTCGCGAACGGATTGACCAATCCGTAAAATTTCTGTTGCATCTGAAAGTAGAAACTCGCCCGATTACAACGGTATGCGTACTTTTCCCCTAGGCCGTTCTAGTTATTCGTTTCGAGCATCAGAACTGCGAAAATGTTGAGTTTCTCAAGCGTTTCTTACCTACAAACTGCCATATCTCGCGAACGGATTGACCAATCCGCAAAATTTCTGTTGCATCTGAAAGTAGAAAGTCGCCCGATTACAACGGTATGCGTACTTTTCCCCTAGACCGTTCTAGCTATGCTTGTCGAGCATCAGAACTGCGAAAATTTTGAGTTTCTCAAGCGTTTCTTACCTCCAAACTGCCATATCTCGCGAACGGATTGACCAATCCGCAAAATTTCTGTTGCATCTGAAAGTAGAAACTCGCCCGATTACAACGGTTGCGTACTTTTCCCCTAGGCCGTACTGGTTATTCGTTTCGAGCATCAGAACTGTGAAAATTTTGAGTTTCTCAACCGTTTCTTACCTCCAAACTGCCATATCTCGCGAACGGATTGACCAATCCGCAAAATTTCTGTTGCATCTGAAAGTAGAAACTCGCCCGATTACAACGGTAGATGTAGTTTTCCCTTAGGCCGTTCTAGTTATTCGTTTCGAGCATCAGAACTGCGAAAATGTTGAGTTTCTCAAGCGTTTCTTACCTACAAACTGCCATATCTGGCGAACGGATTGACCAATCCGCAAAATTTCTGTTGCATCTGAAAGTAGAAATTCGCCCGATTACAACGGTATGCGCACTTTTCCCCTAGTCGGTTATAGTTACTCGTTTCGCGCATCAGAACTGCGAAAATTTTGAGTTTCTCAAGCGTTTCTTACCTCCAAACTGCCATATCTCGCGAACGGATTGACCAATCCGTAAAATTTCTGTTGCATCTGAAAGTAGAAACTCGCCCGATTACAACGGTATGCGTACTTTTCCCCTAGGCCGTTCTAGTTATTCGTTTCGAGCATCAGAACTGCGAAAATGTTGAGTTTCTCAAGCGTTTCTTACCTACAAACTGCCATATCTCGCGAACGGATTGACCAATCCGCAAAATTTCTGTTGCATCTGAAAGTAGAAATTCGCCCGATTACAACGGTATGCGTACTTTTCCCCTAGACCGTTCTAGTTATGCTTGTCGAGCATCAGAACTGCGAAAATTTTGAGTTTCTCAAGCGTTTCTTACATCCAAACTGCCATATCTCGCGAACGGATTGACCAATCCGCAAAATTTCTGTTGCATCTGAAAGTAGAAACTCGCCCGATTACAACGGTAGGTGTAGTTTTCCCCTAGGCCGTTCTAGTTATTCGTTTCGAGCATCAGAACTGCGAAAATGTTGAGTTTCTCAAGCGTTTCTTACCTACAAACTGCCATATCTCGCAAACGGATTGACCAATCCGCAAAATTTCTGTTGCATCTGAAAGTAGAAAGTCGCCCGATTACAACGGTATGCGTACTTTTCCCCTAGACCGTTCTAGCTATGCTTGTCGAGCATCAGAACTGCGAAAATTTTGAGTTTCTCAAGCGTTTCTTACCTCCAAACTGCCATATCTCGCGAACGGATTGACCAATCCGCAAAATTTCTGTTGCATCTGAAAGTAGAAACTCGCCCGATTACAACGGTATGCGTACTTTTCCCCTAGGCCGTACTGGTTTTTCGTTTCGAGCATCAGAACTGTGAAAATTTTGAGTTTCTCAACCGTTTCTTACCTCCAAACTGCCATATCTCGCGAACGGATTGACCAATCCGCAAAATTTCTGTTGCATCTGAAAGTAGAAATTCGCCCGATTACAACGGTATGCGTACTTTTCCCCTAGACCGTTCTAGTTATGCTTGTCGAGCATCAGAACTGCGAAAATTTTGAGTTTCTCAAGCGTTTCTTACTTCCAAACTGCCATATCTCGCGAACGGATTGACCAATCCGCAAAATTTCTGTTGCATCTGAAAGTAGAAACTCGCCCGATTACAACGGTAGGTGTAGTTTTCCCCTAGGCCGTTCTAGTTATTCGTTTCGAGCATCAGAACTGCGAAAATGTTGAGTTTCTCAAGCGTTTCTTACCTACAAACTGCTATATCTCGCGAACGGAATGACCAATCCGCAAAATTTCTGTTGCATCTGAAAGTAGAAAGTCGCCCGATTACAACGGTATGCGTACTTTTCCCCTAGACCGTTCTAGCTATGCTTGTCGAGCATCAGAACTGCGAAAATTTTGAGTTTCTCAAGCGTTTCTTACCTCCAAACTGCCATATCTCGCGAACGGATTGACCAATCCGCAAAATTTCTGTTGCATCTGAAAGTAGAAACTCGCCCGATTACAACGGTTGCGTACTTTTCCCCTAGGCCGTACTGGTTATTCGTTTCGAGCATCAGAACTGTGAAAATTTTGAGTTTCTCAACCGTTTCTTACCTCCAAACTGCCATATCTCGCGAACGGATTGACCAATCCGCAAAATTTCTGTTGCATCTGAAAGTAGAAACTCGCCCGATTACAACGGTAGATGTAGTTTTCCCTTAGGCCGTTCTAGTTATTCGTTTCGAGAATCAGAACTGCGAAAATGTTGAGTTTCTCAAGCGTTTCTTACCTACAAACTGCCATATCTGGCGAACGGATTGACCAATCCGCAAAATTTCTGTTGCATCTGAAAGTAGAAATTCGCCCGATTACAACGGTATGCGCACTTTTCCCCTAGTCGGTTCTAGTTACTCGTTTCGCGCATCAGAACTGCGAAAATTTTGAGTTTCTCAAGCGTTTCTTACCTCCAAACTGCCATATCTCGCGAACGGATTGACCAATCCGCAAAATTTCTGTTGCATCTGAAAGTAGAAATTCGCCCGATTACAACGGTATGCGTACTTTTCCCCTAGACCGTTCTAGTTATGCTTGTCGAGCACCAGAACTGCGAAAATTTTGAGTTTCTCAAGAGTTTCTTACCTCCAAACTGCCATATCTCGCGAACGGATTGACCCATCCGCAAAATTTCTGTTGCGTCTGAAAGTAGAAACTCGCCCGATTACAACGGTGTGCGTACTTTTCCCCTAGGCCGTTCTAGTTATTCGTTTCGAGCATCAGAACTGCGAAAATTTTGAGTTTCTCAAGCGTTTCTTACTTCCAAACTGCCATATCTCGCGAACGGATTGACCAATCCGCAAAATTTCTGTTGCATCTGAAAGTAGAAACTCGCCCGATTACAACGGTATGCGTACTTTTCCCCTAGGCCGTTCTGGTTATTCGTTTCGAGCATCAGAACTGTGAAAATTTTGAGTTTCTCAAGCGTTTCTTACCTCCAAACTGCCATATCTCGCGAACGGATTGACTAATCCGCAAAATTTCTGTTGCATCTGAAAGTAGAAACTCGCCCGCTTACAACGGTATGCGTACTTTTCCCCTAGGCCGTTCTAGTTATTCGTTTCGAGCATCAGAACTGCGAAAATTTTGAGTTTCTCAAGCGTTTCTTACCTCCAAACTGTCATATCTCGCGAACGGATTGACCAATCCGCAAAATTTCTGTTGCATCTGAAAGTAGAAACTCGCCCGATCACAACGGTATGCGTACGTTTCCCCAAGTCCGTTCTAGTTATTCGTTTCGAGCATCAGAACTGCGAAAATTTTGAGTTTCTCAAGAGTTTCTTACCTCCAAACTGCCATATCTCGCGAACGGATTGACCAATCCGCAAAATTTCTGTTGCATCTGAAAGTAGAAACTCGCCCGATTACAACGGTATGCGTACTTTTCCCCTTGTCCGTTCTAGTTATTCGTTTCGAGCATCAGAACTGCGAAAATTTTGAGTTTCTCAAGCGTTTCTTACCTCCAAACTGCCATATCTCGCGAACGGATTGAACCATCCGCAAAATTTCTGTTGCATCTGAAAGTAGAAACTCGCCCGATTACAACGGTATGCGTACTTTTCCCCTAGTCCGTTCTAGTTATTCGTTTCGAGCATCAGAACTGCGAAAATTTTGAGTTTCTCAAGCGTTTCTTACCTCCAAACTGCCATATCTCGCGAACGGATTGACCAATCCGCAAAATTTCTGTTGCATCTGAAAGCACAAACTCGCCCGATTACAACGGTATGCGTACTTTTCCCCTAGGCCGTTCTAGTTATTCGTTTCGAGCATCAGAACTGCGAAAATGTTGAGTTTCTCAAGCGTTTCTTACCTACAAACTGCCATATCTCGCGAACGGATTGACCAATCCGCAAAATTTCTGTTGCATCTGAAAGTAGAAACTCGCCCGATTACAACGGTATGCGTACTTTTCCCCTAGGCCGTTCTAGTTATTCGTTTCGAGCATCAGAAATGCGAAAATTTTGAGATTCTCAAGCGTTTCTTACCTCCAAACCGCCATATCTCACGAACGGATTGACCAATCCGCAAAATTTCTGTTGCATCTGAAAGTAGAAACTCGCCCGTTTACAACGGTATGCGTACTTTTCCCCTAGGCCGTTCTAGTTGATCGTTTCGAGCATCAGAACTGCGAAAATGTTGAGTTTCTCAAGCGTTTCTTACTTCCAAACTGCCATATCTCGCGAACGGATTGACCAATCCGCAAAATTTCTGATGCATCTGAAAGTAGAATCTCGCCCGTTTACAACGGTATGCGTACTTTTCCCCTAGGCCGTTCTAGTTAATCGTTTCGAGCATCAGAACTGCGAAAATTTTAAGTTTCTCAAGCGTTTCTTACTTCCAAACTGCCATATCTCGCGAACGGATTGACCAATCCGCAAAATTTCTGTTGCATCTGAAAGTAGAAAGTCGCCCGATTACAACGGTATGCGTACTTTTCCCCTAGAACGTTCTAGTTATGCTTGTCGAGCATCAGAACTGCGAAAATTTTGAGTTTCTCAAGCGTTTCTTACCTCCAAACTGCCATATCTCGCGAACGGATTGACCAATCCGTAAAATTTCTGTTGCATCTGAAAGTAGAAACTCGCCCGATTACAACGGTATGCGTACTTTTCCCCTAGGCCGTTCTAGTTATTCGTTTCGAGCATCAGAACTGCGAAAATGTTGAGTTTCTCAAGCGTTTCTTACCTACAAACTGCCATATCTCGCGAACGGATTGACCAATCCGCAAAATTTCTGTTGCATCTGAAAGTAGAAAGTCGCCCGATTACAACGGTATGCGTACTTTTCCCCTAGACCGTTCTAGCTATGCTTGTCGAGCATCAGAACTGCGAAAATTTTGAGTTTCTCAAGCGTTTCTTACCTCCAAACTGCCATATCTCGCGAACGGATTGACCAATCCGCAAAATTTCTGTTGCATCTGAAAGTAGAAACTCGCCCGATTACAACGGTTGCGTACTTTTCCCCTAGGCCGTACTGGTTATTCGTTTCGAGCATCAGAACTGTGAAAATTTTGAGTTTCTCAACCGTTTCTTACCTCCAAACTGCCATATCTCGCGAACGGATTGACCAATCCGCAAAATTTCTGTTGCATCTGAAAGTAGAAACTCGCCCGATTACAACGGTAGATGTAGTTTTCCCTTAGGCCGTTCTAGTTATTCGTTTCGAGCATCAGAACTGCGAAAATGTTGAGTTTCTCAAGCGTTTCTTACCTACAAACTGCCATATCTGGCGAACGGATTGACCAATCCGCAAAATTTCTGTTGCATCTGAAAGTAGAAATTCGCCCGATTACAACGGTATGCGCACTTTTCCCCTAGTCGGTTATAGTTACTCGTTTCGCGCATCAGAACTGCGAAAATTTTGAGTTTCTCAAGCGTTTCTTACCTCCAAACTGCCATATCTCGCGAACGGATTGACCAATCCGCAAAATTTCTGTTGCATCTGAAAGTAGAAACTTGCCCGATTACAACGGTATGCGTACTTTTCCCCTAGGCCGTACTGGTTATTCGTTTCGAGCATCAGAACTGTGAAAATTTTGAGTTTCTCAACCGTTTCTTACCTCCAAACTGCCATATCTCGCGAACGGATTGACCAATCCGCAAAATTTCTGTTGCATCTGAAAGTAGAAAGTCGCCCGATTACAACGGTATGCGTACTTTTCCCCTAGAACGTTCTAGTTATGCTTGTCGAGCATCAGAACTGCGAAAATTTTGAGTTTCTCAAGCGTTTCTTACCTCCAAACTGCCATATCTCGCGAACGGATTGACCAATCCGTAAAATTTCTGTTGCATCTGAAAGTAGAAACTCGCCCGATTACAACGGTATGCGTACTTTTCCCCTAGGCCGTTCTAGTTATTCGTTTCGAGCATCAGAACTGCGAAAATGTTGAGTTTCTCAAGCGTTTCTTACCTCCAAACTGCCATATCTCGCGAACGGATTGACCAATCCGCAAAATTTCTGTTGCATCTGAAAGTAGAAATTCGTCCGATTACAACGGTGTGCGTACTTTTCCCCTAGACCGTTCTAGTTATTCGTTTCGAGCATCAGAACTGCGAAAATGTTGAGTTTCTCAAACGTTTCTTACCTACAAACTGCCATATCTCGCGAACGGATTGACCAATCCGTAAAATTTCTGTTGCATCTGAAAGTAGAAAGTCGCCCGATTACAACGGTATGCGTACTTTTCCCCTAGACCGCTCTAGTTATGCTTGTCGAGCATCAGAACTGCGAAAATTTTGAGTTTCTCAAGCGTTTCTTACCTCCAAACTGCCATATCTCGCGAACGGATTGACCAATCCGCAAAATTTCTGTTGCATCTGAAAGTAGAAAGTCGCCCGATTACAACGGTATGCGTATTTTTCCCCTAGAACGTTCTAGTTATGCTTGTCGAGCATCAGAACTGCGAAAATTTTGAGTTTCTCAAGCGTTTCTTACCTCCAAACTGCCATATCTCGCGAACGGATTGACCAATCCGCAAAATTTCTGTTGCAACTGAAAGTAGAAACTCGCCCGATTACAACGGTAGGTGTAGTTTTCCCCTAGGCCGTTCTAGTTATTCGTTTCGAGCATCAGAACTGCGAAAATGTTGAGTTTCTCAAGCGTTTCTTACCTACAAACTGCCATATCTGGCGAACGGATCGACCAATCCGCAAAATTTCTGTTGCATCTGAAAGTAGAAATTCGCCCGATTACAACGGTATGCGCACTTTTCCCCTAGTCGGTTCTAGTTACTCGTTTCGCGCATCAGAACTGCGAAAATTTTGAGTTTCTCAAGCGTTTCTTACCTCCAAACTGCCATATCTCGCGAACGGATTGACCAATCCGCAAAATTTCTGTTGCATCTGAAAGTAGAAACTTGCCCGATTACAACGGTATGCGTACTTTTCCCCTAGGCCGTACTGGTTATTCGTTTCGAGCATCAGAACTGTGAAAATTTTGAGTTTCTCAACCGTTTCTTACCTCCAAACTGCCATATCTCGCGAACGGATTGACCAATCCGCAAAATTTCTGTTGCATCTGAAAGTAGAAAGTCGCCCGATTACAACGGTATGCGTACTTTTCCCCTAGACCGCTCTAGTTATGCTTGTCGAGCATCAGAACTGCGAAAATTTTGAGTTTCTCAAGCGTTTCTTACCTCCAAACTGCCATATCTCGCGAACGGATTGACCAATCCGCAAAATTTCTGTTGCATCTGAAAGTAGAAAGTCGCCCGATTACAACGGTATGCGTACTTTTCCCCTAGAACGTTCTAGTTATGCTTGTCGAGCATCAGAACTGCGAAAATTTTGAGTTTCTCAAGCGTTTCTTACCTCCAAACTGCCATATCTCGCGAACGGATTGACCAATCCGTAAAATTTCTGTTGCATCTGAAAGTAGAAACTCGCCCGATTACAACGGTATGCGTACTTTTCCCCTAGGCCGTTCTAGTTATTCGTTTCGAGCATCAGAACTGCGAAAATGTTGAGTTTCTCAAGCGTTTCTTACCTCCAAACTACCATATCTCGCGAACGGATTGACCAATCCGCAAAATTTCTGTTGCATCTGAAAGTAGAAAGTCGCCCGATTACAACGGTATGCGTATTTTTCCCCTAGAACGTTCTAGTTATGCTTGTCGAGCATCAGAACTGCGAAAATTTTGAGTTTCTCAAGCGTTTCTTACCTCCAAACTGCCATATCTCGCGAACGGATTGACCAATCCGCAAAATTTCTGTTGCATCTGAAAGTAGAAAGTCGCCCGATTACAACGGTATGCGTACTTTTCCCCTAGAACGTTCTGGTTATGCTTGTCGAGCATCAGAACTGCGAAAATTTTGAGTTTCTCAAGCGTTTCTTACCTCCAAACTGCCATATCTCGCGAACGGATTGACCAATCCGTAAAATTTCTGTTGCATCTGAAAGTAGAAACTCGCCCGAATACAACGGTATTCGTACTTTTCCCCTAGGCCGTTCTAGTTATTCGTTTCGAGCATCAGAACTGCGAAAATGTTGAGTTTCTCAAGCGTTTCTTACCTACAAACTGCCATATCTCGCGAACGGATTGAACAATCCGCAGAATTTCTGTTGCATCTGAAAGTAGAAATTCGCCCGATTACAACGGTAAGCGTACTTTTCCCCTAGACCGTTCTAGTTATGCTTGTCGAGCACCAGAACTGCGAAAATTTTGAGTTTCTCAAGCGTTTCTTACCTCCAAACTGCCATATCTCGCGAACGGATTGACCAATCCGCAAAATTTCTGTTGCATCTGAAAGTAGAAACTCGCCCGATTACAACGGTATGCGTACTTTTCCCCTAGGCCGTTCTGGTTATTCGTTTCGAGCATCAGAACTGTGAAAATTTTGAGTTTCTCAACCGTTTCTTACCTCCAAACTGCCATATCTCGCGAACGAATTGACCAATCCGCAAAATTTCTGTTGCATCTGAAAGTTGAAAGTCGCCCGATTACAACGGTATGCGTACTTTTCCCCTAGGCCGTTCTGGTTATTCGTTTCGAGCATCAGAACTGTGAAAATTTTGAGTTTCTCAACCGTTTCTTACCTCCAAACTGCCATATCTCGCGAACGAATTGACCAATCCGCAAAATTTCTGTTGCATCTGAAAGTTGAAAGTCGCCCGATTACAACGGTATGCGTACTTTTCCCTAAACCGTTCTAGTTATGCTTGTCGAGCATCAGAACTGCGAAAATTTTGAGTTTCTCAAGCGTTTCTTACCTCCAAACTGCCATATCTCGCGAACGGATTGACTAATCCGCAAAATTTCTGTTGCATCTGAAAGTAGAAACTCGCCCGCTTACAACGGTATGCGTACTTTTCCCCTAGGCCGTTCTAGTTATTCGTTTCGAGCATCAGAACTGCGAAAATTTTGAGTTTCTCAAGCGTTTCTTACCTCCAAACTGCCATATCTCGCGAACGGATTGACTAATCCGCAAAATTTCTGTTGCATCTGAAAGTAGAAACTCGCCCGCTTACAACGGTATGCGTACTTTTCCCCTAGGCCGTTCTAGTTATTCGTTTCGAGCATCAGAACTGCGAAAATTTTGAGTTTCTCAAGCGTTTCTTACCTCCAAACTGCCATATCTCGCGAACGGATTGACCAATCCGCAAAATTTCTGTTGCATCTGAAAGTAGAATCTCGCCCGATTACAACGGTATGCGTAGGTTTCCCCAAGTCCGTTCTAGTTATTCGTTTCGAGTATTAGAACTGCGAAAATTTTGAGTTTCTCAAGCGTTTCTTACCTCCAAACTGCCATATCTCGCGAACGGATTGACCATTCCGCAAAATTTCTGTTGCATCTGAAAGTAGAAACTCGCCCGATTACAACGGTAGGTGTAGTTTTCCCCTAGGCCGTTCTCGTTATTCGTTTCGGGCATCAGAACTGCGAAAATGTTGAGTTTCTCAAGCGTTTCTTACCTCCAAACTGCCATATCTCGCGAACGGATTGACCAATCCGCAAAATTTCTGTTGCATCTGAAAGTAGAAACTCGCCCGATTACAACGGTAAGCGTACTTTTCCCCTAGGCCGTTCTGGTTATTCGTTTCGAGTATCAGAACTGTGATAATTTTGAATTTCTCGACCGTTTCTTGCCTCCAAACTGCCATATCTCGCGAACGGATTGACCAATCCGCAAAATTTCTGTTGCATCTGAAAGTAGAAACTCGCCCGATTACAACGGTATGCGTACGTTTCCCCAAGTCCGTTCTAGTTATTCGTTTCGAGCATCCGAACTGCGAAAATTTTGAGTTTCTCAAGCGTTTCTTACCTCCAAACTGCCATATCTCGCGAACGGATTGACCAATCCGCAAAATTTCTGTTGCATCTGAAAGTAGAAAGTCGCCCGATTACAACGGTATGCGTACTTTTCCCCTAGACCGTTCTAGTTATGCTTGTCGAGCATCAGAACTGCGAAAATTTTGAGTTTCTCAAGCGTTTCTTACCTCCAAACTGCCATATCTCGCGAACGGATTGACTAATCCGCAAAATTTCTGTTGCATCTGAAAGTAGAAACTCGCCCGCTTACAACGGTATGCGTACTTTTCCCCTAGGCCGTTCTAGTTATTCGTTTCGAGCATCAGAACTGCGAAAATTTTGAGTTTCTCAAGCGTTTCTTACCTCCAAACTGCCATATCTCGCGAACGGATTGACCAATCCGCAAAATTTCTGTTGCATCTGAAAGTAGAAACTCGCCCGATTACAACGGTATGCGTAGGTTTCCCCAAGTCCGTTCTAGTTATTCGTTTCGAGTATTAGAACTGCGAAAATTTTGAGTTTCTCAAGCGTTTCTTACCTCCAAACTGCCATATCTCGCGAACGGATTGACCATTCCGCAAAATTTCTGTTGCATCTGAAAGTAGAAACTCGCCCGATTACAACGGTAGGTGTAGTTTTCCCCTAGGCCGTTCTCGTTATTCGTTTCGGGCATCAGAACTGCGAAAATGTTGAGTTTCTCAAGCGTTTCTTACCTCCAAACTGCCATATCTCGCGAACGGATTGACCAATCCGCAAAATTTCTGTTGCATCTGAAAGTAGAAACTCGCCCGATTACAACGGTAAGCGTACTTTTCCCCTAGGCCGTTCTGGTTATTCGTTTCGAGTATCAGAACTGTGATAATTTTGAATTTCTCGACCGTTTCTTGCCTCCAAACTGCCATATCTCGCGAACGGATTGACCAATCCGCAAAATTTCTGTTGCATCTGAAAGTAGAAACTCGCCCGATTACAACGGTATGCGTACGTTTCCCCAAGTCCGTTCTAGTTATTCGTTTCGAGCATCAGAACTGCGAAAATTTTGAGTTTCTCAAGCGTTTCTTACCTCCAAACTGCCATATCTCGCGAACGGATTGACCAATCCGCAAAATTTCTGTTGCATCTGAAAGTAGAAAGTCGCCCGATTACAACGGTATGCGTACTTTTCCCCTAGACCGTTCTAGTTATGCTTGTCGAGCATCAGAACTGCGAAAATTTTGAGTTTCTCAAGCGTTTCTTACCTCCAAACTGCCATATCTCGCGAACGGATTGACTAATCCGCAAAATTTCTGTTGCATCTGAAAGTAGAAACTCGCCCGCTTACAACGGTATGCGTACTTTTCCCCTAGGCCGTTCTAGTTATTCGTTTCGAGCATCAGAACTGCGAAAATTTTGAGTTTCTCAAGCGTTTCTTACCTCCAAACTGCCATATCTCGCGAACGGATTGACCAATCCGCAAAATTTCTGTTGCATCTGAAAGTAGAAACTCGCCCGATTACAACGGTATGCGTACGTTTCCCCAAGTCCGTTCTAGTTATTCGTTTCGAGCATTAGAACTGCGAAAATTTTGAGTTTCTCAAGCGTTTCTTACCTCCAAACTGCCATATCTCGCGAACGGATTGACCAATCCGCAAAATTTCTGTTGCATCTGAAAGTAGAAACTCGCCCGATTACAACGGTATGCGTACTTTTCCCCTAGACCGTTCTAGTTATGCTTGTCGAGCATCAGACCTGCGAAAATTTTGAGTTTCTCAAGCGTTTCTTACTTCCAAACTGCCATATCTCGCGAACGGATTGACCAATCCGCAAAATTTCTGTTGCATCTGAAAGTAGAAACTCGCCCGATTACAACGGTAGGTGTATTTTTCCCCTAGGCCGTTCTAGTTATTCGTTTCGAGCATCAGAACTGCGAAAATGTTGAGTTTCTCAAGCGTTTCTTAACTCCAAACTGCCATATCTCGCGAACGGATTGACCAATCCGCAAAATTTCTGTTGCATCTGAAAGTAGAAACTCGCCCGATTACAACGGTATGCGTACTTTTCCCCTAGGCCGTTCTGGTTATTCGTTTCGAGTATCAGAACTGTGATAATTTTGAATTTCTCGACCGTTTCTTGCCTCCAAACTGCCATATCTCGCGAACGGATTGACCAATCCGCAAAATTTCTGTTGCATCTGAAAGTAGAAACTCGCCCGATTACAACGGTATGCGTACGTTTCCCCAAGTCCGTTCTAGTTATTCGTTTCGAGCATCAGAACTGCGAAAATTTTGAGTTCCTCAAGCGTTTCTTACCTCCAAACTGCCATATCTCGCGAACGGATTGACCAATCCGCAAAATTTCTGTTGCATCTGAAAGTAGAAACTCGCCCGATTACAACGGTAGGTGTAGTTTTCCCCTAGGCCGTTCTAGTTATTCGTTTCGAGCATCAGAACTGCGAAAATTTTGAGTTTCTCAAGCGTTTCTTACCTCCAAACTGCCATATCTCGCGAACGGATTGACCAATCTGCAAAATTTCTGTTGCATCTGAAAGTAGAAACTCGCCCGATTACAGCGGTATGCGTACTTTTCCCCTAGACCGTTCTAGTTATGCTTGTCGAGCATCAGAACTGCGAAAATTTTGAGTTTCTCAAGCGTTTCTTACTTCCAAACTGCCATATCTCGCGAACGGATTGACCAATCCGCAAAATTTCTGTTGCATCTGAAAGTAGAAACTCGCCCGATTACAACGGTAGGTGTAGTTTTCCCCTAGGCCGTTCTAGTTATTCGTTTCGAGCATCAGAACTGCGAAAATGTTGAGTTTCTCAAGCGTTTCTTACCTCCAAACTGCCATATCTCGCGAACGGATTGACCAATCCGCAAAATTTCTGTTGCATCTGAAAGTAGAAACTCGCCCGATTACAACGGTATGCGTACTTTTCCCCTAGGCCGTTCTGGTTATTCGTTTCGAGTATCAGAACTGTGATAATTTTGAATTTCTCGACCGTTTCTTGCCTCCAAACTGCCATATCTCGCGAACGGATTGACCAATCCGCAAAATTTCTGTTGCATCTGAAAGTAGAAAGTCGCCCGATTACAACGGTATGCGTATTTTTCCCCTAGAACGTTCTAGTTATGCTTGTCGAGCATCAGAACTGCGAAAATTTTGAGTTTCTCAAGCGTTTCTTACCTCCAAACTGCCATATCTCGCGAACGGATTGACCAATCCGCAAAATTTCTGTTGCATCTGAAAGTAGAAAGTCGCCCGATTACAACGGTATGCGTACTTTTCCCCTAGAACGTTCTGGTTATGCTTGTCGAGCATCAGAACTGCGAAAATTTTGAGTTTCTCAAGCGTTTCTTACCTCCAAACTGCCATATCTCGCGAACGGATTGACCAATCCGTAAAATTTCTGTTGCATCTGAAAGTAGAAACTCGCCCGAATACAACGGTATTCGTACTTTTCCCCTAGGCCGTTCTAGTTATTCGTTTCGAGCATCAGAACTGCGAAAATGTTGAGTTTCTCAAGCGTTTCTTACCTACAAACTGCCATATCTCGCGAACGGATTGAACAATCCGCAGAATTTCTGTTGCATCTGAAAGTAGAAATTCGCCCGATTACAACGGTAAGCGTACTTTTCCCCTAGACCGTTTTAGTTATGCTTGTCGAGCACCAGAACTGCGAAAATTTTGAGTTTCTCAAGCGTTTCTTACCTCCAAACTGCCATATCTCGCGAACGGATTGACCAATCCGCAAAATTTCTGTTGCATCTGAAAGTAGAAACTCGCCCGATTACAACGGTAGGTGTATTTTTCCCCTAGGCCGTTCTAGTTATTCGTTTCGAGCATCAGAACTGCGAAAATGTTGAGTTTCTCAAGCGTTTCTTAACTCCAAACTGCCATATCTCGCGAACGGATTGACCAATCCGCAAAATTTCTGTTGCATCTGAAAGTAGAAACTCGCCCGATTACAACGGTATGCGTACTTTTCCCCTAGGCCGTTCTGGTTATTCGTTTCGAGTATCAGAACTGTGATAATTTTGAATTTCTCGACCGTTTCTTGCCTCCAAACTGCCATATCTCGCGAACGGATTGACCAATCCGCAAAATTTCTGTTGCATCTGAAAGTAGAAACTCGCCCGATTACAACGGTATGCGTACGTTTCCCCAAGTCCGTTCTAGTTATTCGTTTCGAGCATCAGAACTGCGAAAATTTTGAGTTCCTCAAGCGTTTCTTACCTCCAAACTGCCATATCTCGCGAACGGATTGACCAATCCGCAAAATTTCTGTTGCATCTGAAAGTAGAAACTCGCCCGATTACAACGGTAGGTGTAGTTTTCCCCTAGGCCGTTCTAGTTATTCGTTTCGAGCATCAGAACTGCGAAAATTTTGAGTTTCTCAAGCGTTTCTTACCTCCAAACTGCCATATCTCGCGAACGGATTGACCAATCTGCAAAATTTCTGTTGCATCTGAAAGTAGAAACTCGCCCGATTACAGCGGTATGCGTACTTTTCCCCTAGACCGTTCTAGTTATGCTTGTCGAGCATCAGAACTGCGAAAATTTTGAGTTTCTCAAGCGTTTCTTACTTCCAAACTGCCATATCTCGCGAACGGATTGACCAATCCGCAAAATTTCTGTTGCATCTGAAAGTAGAAACTCGCCCGATTACAACGGTAGGTGTAGTTTTCCCCTAGGCCGTTCTAGTTATTCGTTTCGAGCATCAGAACTGCGAAAATGTTGAGTTTCTCAAGCGTTTCTTACCTCCAAACTGCCATATCTCGCGAACGGATTGACCAATCCGCAAAATTTCTGTTGCATCTGAAAGTAGAAACTCGCCCGATTACAACGGTATGCGTACTTTTCCCCTAGGCCGTTCTGGTTATTCGTTTCGAGTATCAGAACTGTGATAATTTTGAATTTCTCGACCGTTTCTTGCCTCCAAACTGCCATATCTCGCGAACGGATTGACCAATCCGCAAAATTTCTGTTGCATCTGAAAGTAGAAAGTCGCCCGATTACAACGGTATGCGTATTTTTCCCCTAGAACGTTCTAGTTATGCTTGTCGAGCATCAGAACTGCGAAAATTTTGAGTTTCTCAAGCGTTTCTTACCTCCAAACTGCCATATCTCGCGAACGGATTGACCAATCCGCAAAATTTCTGTTGCATCTGAAAGTAGAAAGTCGCCCGATTACAACGGTATGCGTACTTTTCCCCTAGAACGTTCTGGTTATGCTTGTCGAGCATCAGAACTGCGAAAATTTTGAGTTTCTCAAGCGTTTCTTACCTCCAAACTGCCATATCTCGCGAACGGATTGACCAATCCGTAAAATTTCTGTTGCATCTGAAAGTAGAAACTCGCCCGAATACAACGGTATTCGTACTTTTCCCCTAGGCCGTTCTAGTTATTCGTTTCGAGCATCAGAACTGCGAAAATGTTGAGTTTCTCAAGCGTTTCTTACCTACAAACTGCCATATCTCGCGAACGGATTGAACAATCCGCAGAATTTCTGTTGCATCTGAAAGTAGAAATTCGCCCGATTACAACGGTAAGCGTACTTTTCCCCTAGACCGTTTTAGTTATGCTTGTCGAGCACCAGAACTGCGAAAATTTTGAGTTTCTCAAGCGTTTCTTACCTCCAAACTGCCATATCTCGCGAACGGATTGACCAATCCGCAAAATTTCTGTTGCATCTGAAAGTAGAAACTCGCCCGATTACAACGGTATGCGTACTTTTCCCCTAGGCCGTTCTGGTTATTCGTTTCGAGCATCAGAACTGTGAAAATTTTGAGTTTCTCAACCGTTTCTTACCTCCAAACTGCCATATCTCGCGAACGAATTGACCAATCCGCAAAATTTCTGTTGCATCTGAAAGTTGAAAGTCGCCCGATTACAACGGTATGCGTACTTTTCCCCTAGGCCGTTCTGGTTATTCGTTTCGAGCATCAGAACTGTGAAAATTTTGAGTTTCTCAACCGTTTCTTACCTCCAAACTGCCATATCTCGCGAACGAATTGACCAATCCGCAAAATTTCTGTTGCATCTGAAAGTTGAAAGTCGCCCGATTACAACGGTATGCGTACTTTTCCCTAAACCGTTCTAGTTATGCTTGTCGAGCATCAGAACTGCGAAAATTTTGAGTTTCTCAAGCGTTTCTTACCTCCAAACTGCCATATCTCGCGAACGGATTGACTAATCCGCAAAATTTCTGTTGCATCTGAAAGTAGAAACTCGCCCGCTTACAACGGTATGCGTACTTTTCCCCTAGGCCGTTCTAGTTATTCGTTTCGAGCATCAGAACTGCGAAAATTTTGAGATTCTCAAGCGTTTCTTACCTCCAAACTGCCATATCTCGCGAACGGATTGACCAATCCGCAAAATTTCTGTTGCATCTGAAAGTAGAAAATCGCCCGATTACAACGGTATGCGTACGTTTCCCCAAGTCCGTTCTAGTTATTCGTTTCGAGCATCAGAACTGCGAAAATTTTGAGTTTCTCAAGAGTTTCTTACCTCCAAACTGCCATATCTCGCGAACGGATTGACCAATCCGCAAAATTTCTGTTGCATCTGAAAGTAGAAACTCGCCCGATTACAACGGTATGCGTACTTTTCCCCTAGTCCGTTCTAGTTATTCGTTTCGAGCATCAGAACTGCGAAAATTTTGAGTTTCTCGACCGTTTCTTGCCTCCAAACTGCCATATCTCGCGAACGGATTGACCAATCCGCAAAATTTCTGTTGCATCTGAAAGTAGAAACTCGCCCGATTACAACGGTATGCGTACGTTTCCCCAAGTCCGTTCTAGTTATTCGTTTCGAGCATCAGAACTGCGAAAATTTTGAGTTTCTCAAGCGTTTCTTACCTCCAAACTGCCATATCTCGCGAACGGATTGACCAATCCGCAAAATTTCTGTTGCATCTGAAAGTAGAAAGTCGCCCGATTACAACGGTATGCGTACTTTCCCCCTAGACCGTTCTAGTTATGCTTGTCGAGCATCAGAACTGCGAAAATTTTGAGTTTCTCAAGCGTTTCTTACCTCCAAACTGCCATATCTCGCGAACGGATTGACCAATCCGCAAAATTTCTGTTGCATCTGAAAGTAGAAACTCGCCCGATTACAACGGTAAGCGTACTTTTCCCCTAGGCCGTTCTGGTTATTCGTTTCGAGTATCAGAACTGTGATAATTTTGAATTTCTCGACCGTTTCTTGCCTCCAAACTGCCATATCTCGCGAACGGATTGACCAATCCGCAAAATTTCTGTTGCATCTGAAAGTAGAAACTCGCCCGATTACAACGGTATGCGTACGTTTCCCCAAGTCCGTTCTAGTTATTCGTTTCGAGCATCAGAACTGCGAAAATTTTGAGTTTCTCAAGCGTTTCTTACCTCCAAACTGCCATATCTCGCGAACGGATTGACCAATCCGCAAAATTTCTGTTGCATCTGAAAGTAGAAAGTCGCCCGATTACAACGGTATGCGTACTTTTCCCCTAGGCCGTTCTAGTTATTCGTTTCGAGCATCAGAACTGCGAAAATTTTGAGTTTCTCAAGCGTTTCTTACCTCCAAACTGCCATATCTCGCGAACGGATTGACCAATCCGCAAAATTTCTGTTGCATCTGAAAGTAGAAACTCGCCCGATTACAACGGTATGCGTACGTTTCCCCAAGTCCGTTCTAGTTATTCGTTTCGAGCATTAGAACTGCGAAAATTTTGAGTTTCTCAAGCGTTTCTTACCTCCAAACTGCCATATCTCGCGAACGGATTGACCAATCCGCAAAATTTCTGTTGCATCTGAAAGTAGAAACTCGCCCGATTACAACGGTATGCGTACTTTTCCCCTAGACCGTTCTAGTTATGCTTGTCGAGCATCAGACCTGCGAAAATTTTGAGTTTCTCAAGCGTTTCTTACTTCCAAACTGCCATATCTCGCGAACGGATTGACCAATCCGCAAAATTTCTGTTGCATCTGAAAGTAGAAACTCGCCCGATTACAACGGTAGGTGTATTTTTCCCCTAGGCCGTTCTAGTTATTCGTTTCGAGCATCAGAACTGCGAAAATGTTGAGTTTCTCAAGCGTTTCTTAACTCCAAACTGCCATATCTCGCGAACGGATTGACCAATCCGCAAAATTTCTGTTGCATCTGAAAGTAGAAACTCGCCCGATTACAACGGTATGCGTACTTTTCCCCTAGGCCGTTCTGGTTATTCGTTTCGAGTATCAGAACTGTGATAATTTTGAATTTCTCGACCGTTTCTTGCCTCCAAACTGCCATATCTCGCGAACGGATTGACCAATCCGCAAAATTTCTGTTGCATCTGAAAGTAGAAACTCGCCCGATTACAACGGTATGCGTACGTTTCCCCAAGTCCGTTCTAGTTATTCGTTTCGAGCATCAGAACTGCGAAAATTTTGAGTTCCTCAAGCGTTTCTTACCTCCAAACTGCCATATCTCGCGAACGGATTGACCAATCCGCAAAATTTCTGTTGCATCTGAAAGTAGAAACTCGCCCGATTACAACGGTAGGTGTAGTTTTCCCCTAGGCCGTTCTAGTTATTCGTTTCGAGCATCAGAACTGCGAAAATTTTGAGTTTCTCAAGCGTATCTTACCTCCAAACTGCCATATCTCGCGAACGGATTGACCAATCTGCAAAATTTCTGTTGCATCTGAAAGTAGAAACTCGCCCGATTACAGCGGTATGCGTACTTTTCCCCTAGACCGTTCTAGTTATGCTTGTCGAGCATCAGAACTGCGAAAATTTTGAGTTTCTCAAGCGTTTCTTACTTCCAAACTGCCATATCTCGCGAACGGATTGACCAATCCGCAAAATTTCTGTTGCATCTGAAAGTAGAAACTCGCCCGATTACAACGGTGGGTGTAGTTTTCCCCTAGGCCGTTCTAGTTATTCGTTTCGAGCATCAGAACTGCGAAAATGTTGAGTTTCTCAAGCGTTTCTTACCTCCAAACTGCCATATCTCGCGAACGGATTGACCAATCCGCAAAATTTCTGTTGCATCTGAAAGTAGAAACTCGCCCGATTATAACGGTATGCGTACTTTTCCCCTAGGCCGTTCTGGTTATTCGTTTCGAGTATCAGAACTGTGATAATTTTGAATTTCTCGACCGTTTCTTGCCTCCAAACTGCCATATCTCGCGAACGGATTGACCAATCCGCAAAATTTCTGTTGCATCTGAAAGTAGAAACTCGCCCGATTACAACGGTATGCGTACGTTTCCCCACGTCCGTTCTAGTTATTCGTTTCGAGCATCAGAACTGCGAAAATTTTGAGTTCCTCAAGCGTTTCTTACCTCCAAACTGCCATATCTCGCGAACGGATTGACCAATCCGCAAAATTTCTGTTGCATCTGAAAGTAGAAACTCGCCCGATTACAACGGTAGGTGTAGTTTTCCCCTAGGCCGTTCTAGTTATTCGTTTCGAGCATCAGAACTGCGAAAATTTTGAGTTTCTCAAGCGTTTCTTACCTCCAAACTGCCATATCTCGTGAACGGATTGACCAATCCGCAAAATTTCTGTTGCATCTGAAAGTAGAAACTCGCCCGATTACAACGGTATGCGTACTTTTCCCCTAGGCCGTTCTGGTTATTCGTTTCGAGTCAAGAACTGTGATAATTTTGAGTTTCTCGACCGTTTCTTGCCTCCAAACTGCCATATCTCGCGAACGGATTGACCAATCCGCAAAATTTCTGTTGCATCTGAAAGTAGAAACTCGCCCGATTACAACGGTATGCGTACGTTTCCCCAAGTCCGTTCTAGTTATTCGTTTCGAGCATCAGAACTGCGAAAATTTTGAGTTTCTCAAGCGTTTCTTACCTCCAAACTGCCATATCTCGCGAACGGATTGACCAATCCGCAAAATTTCTGTTGCATCTGAAAGTAGAAACTCGCCCCATTACAACGGTATGCGTACTTTTACCCTAGGCCGTTCTAGTTAATCGTTTCGAGCATCAGAACTGCGAAAATTTTGCGTTTCTCAAGCGTTTCTTACTTCCAAACTGCCATATCTCGCGAACGGATTGACCAATCCGCAAAATTTCTGTTGCATCTGAAAGTAGAAACTCGCCCGATTACAACGGTAGGTGTAGTTTTCCCCTAGGCCGTTCTAGTTATTCGTTTCGAGCATCAGAACTGCGAAAATTTTGAGTTTCTCAAGCGTTTCTTACCTCCAAACTGCCATATCTCGCGAACGGATTGACCAATCCGCAAAATTTCTGTTGCATCTGAAAGTAGAAACTCGCCCGATTACAACGGTAGGTGTAGTTTTCCCCTAGGCCGTTCTAGTTATTCGTTTCGAGCATCAGAACTGCGAAAATTTTGAGTTTCTCAAGCGTTTCTTACCTCCAAACTGCCATATCTCGCGAACGGATTGACCAATCCGCAAAATTTCTGTTGCATCTGAAAGTAGAAACTCGCCCGATTACAACGGTATGCGTACTTTTCCCCTAGGCCGTTCTGGTTATTCGTTTCGAGTCAAGAACTGTGATAATTTTGAGTTTCTCGACCGTTTCTTGCCTCCAAACTGCCATATCTCGCGAACGGATTGACCAATCCGCAAAATTTCTGTTGCATCTGAAAGTAGAAACTCGCCCGATTACAACGGTATGCGTACGTTTCCCCAAGTCCGTTCTACTTATTCGTTTCGAGCATCAGAACTGCGAAAATTTTGAGTTTCTCAAGCGTTTCTTACATCCAAACTGCCATATCTCGCGAACGGATTGACCAATCCGCAAAATTTCTATTGCATCTGAAAGTAGAAACTCGCCCGATTACAACGGTATGCGTACTTTTACCCTAGGCCGTTCTAGTTAATCGTTTCGAGCATCAGAACTGCGAAAATTTTGAGTTTCTCAAGCGTTTCTTACTTCCAAACTGCCATATCTCGCGAACGGATTGACCAATCCGCAAAATTTCTGTTGCATCTGAAAGTAGAAACTCGCCCGATTACAACGGTATGCGTACTTTTCCCCTAGGCCGTTCTAGTTATTCGTTTCGAGCATCAGAACTGCGAAAATTTTGAGTTTCTCAAGCGTTTCTTACCTCCAAACTGCCATATCTCGCGAACGGATTGACCAATCCGCAAAATTTCTGTTGCATCTGAAAGTAGAAACTCGCCCGATTACAACGGTTTGCGTACTTTTCCCCTAGGCCGTTCTAGTTATTCGTTTCGAGCATCAGAACTGCGAAAATTTTGAGTTTCTCAAGCGTTTCTTACTTCCAAACCGCCATATCTCGCGAACGGATTGACCAATCCGCAAAATTTCTGTTGCATCTGAAAGTAGAAACTCGCCCGATTACAACGGTATGCGTACTTTTCCCCTAGGCCGTTCTAGTTAATCGTTTCGAGCATCAGAACTGCGAAAATTTTGAGATTCTCAAGCGTTTCTTACTTCCAAACTGCCATATCTCGCGAACGGATTGACCAATCCGCAAAATTTCTGTTGCATCTGAAAGTAGAAACTCGCCCGATTACAACGGTTTGCGTACTTTTCCCCTAGGCCGTACTGGTTATTCGTTTCGAGCATCAGAACTGTGAAAATTTTGAGTTTCTCAACCGTTTCTTACCTCCAAACTGCCATATCTCGCGAACGGATTGACCAATCCGCAAAATTTCTGTTGCATCTGAAAGTAGAAACTCGCCCGATTACAACGGTAGATGTAGTTTTCCCTTAGGCCGTTCTAGTTATTCGTTTCGAGAATCAGAACTGCGAAAATGTTGAGTTTCTCAAGCGTTTCTTACCTACAAACTGCCATATCTCGCGAACGAATTGACCAGTCCGCAAAATTTCTGTTGCATCTGAAAGTACAAACTCGCCCGATTACAACGGTATGCCTACTTTTCCCCTAGGCCGTTCTAGTTATTCGTTTCGAGCATCAGAACTGCGAAAATGTTGAGTTTCTCAAGCGTTTCTTACCTACAAACTGCCATATCTCGCGAACGGATTGACCAATCCGCAAAATTTCGGTTGCATCTGAAAGTAGAAACACGCCCGATTACAACGGTATGCGTACTTTTCCCCTAGTCCGTTCTGGTTATTCGTTTCGAGCATCAGATCTGCGAAAATTTTGAGTTTCTCAAGCGTTTCTTACCTCCAAACTGCCATATCTCGCGAACGGATTGACTAATCCGCAAAATTTCTGTTGCATCTGAAAGTAGAAACTCACCCGATTACAACGGTATGCGTACTTTTCCCCTAGGCCGTTCTAGTTATTCGTTTCGAGCATCAGAACTGCGAAAATTTTGAGTTTCTCAAGCGTTTCTTACCTCCAAACTGCCATATCTCGCGAACGGATTGGCCAATCCGCAAAATTTCTGTTGCATCTGAAAGTAGAAACTCGCCCGATTACAACGGTTTGCGTACTTTTCCCCTAGGCCGTTCTAGTTATTCGTTTCGAGCATCAGAACTGCGAAAATTTTGAGTTTCTCAAGCGTTTCTTACTTCCAAACCGCCATATCTCGCGAACGGATTGACCAATCCGCAAAATTTCTGATGCATCTGAAAGTAGAAAGTCGCCCGATTACAACGGTATGCGTACTTTTCCCCTAGAACGTTCTAGTTATGCTTGTCGAGCATCAGAACTGCGAAAATTTTGAGTTTCTCAAGCGTTTCTTACCTCCAAACTGCTATATCTCGTGAACGGAATGACCAATCCGCAAAATTTCTGTTGCATCTGAAAGTAGAAACTCGCCCGATTACAACGGTATGCGTACTTTTCCCCTAGTCCGTTCTAGTTATTCGTTTCGAGCATCAGAACTGCGAAAATTTTGAGTTTTTCAAGCGTTTCTTACTTCCAAATTGCCATACCTCGCGAACGGATTGAGCAATCCGCAAAATTTCTGTTGCATCTGAAGGTAGAAACTCGCCCGTTTACAACGGTATGCGTACTTTTCCCCTAGGCCGTTCTAGTTATTCGTTTCGAGCATCAGAACTGCGAAAATTTTGAGTTTCTCAAGCGTTTCTTACTTCCAAACCGCCATATCTCGCGAACGGATTGACCAATCCGCAAAATTTCTGTTGCATCTGAAAGTAGAAACTCGCCCGATTACAACGGTATGCGTACTTTTCCCCTTGGCCGTTCTAGTTAATCGTTTCGAGCATCAGAACTGCGAAAATTTTGAGTTTCTCAAGCGTTTCTTACTTCCAAACTGCCATATCTCGCGAACGGATTGACCAATCCGCAAAATTTCTGATGCATCTGGAAGTAGAAACTCGCCAGATTACAACGGTATGCGTACTTTTCCACTAGGCCGTTCTGGTTATTCGTTTCGAGCATCAGAACTGTGAAAATTTTGAGTTTCTCAACCGTTTCTTACCTCCAAACTGCCGTATCTCGCGAACGGATTGACCAATCCGCAAAATTTCTGTTGCATCTGAAAGTAGAAAGTCGCCCGATTACAACGGTATGCGTACTTTTCCCCTAGAACGTTCTAGTTATGCTTGTCGAGCATCAGAACTGCGAAAATTTTGAGTTTCTCAAGCGTTTCTTACCTCCAAACTGCCATATCTCGCGAACGGATTGACCAATCCGTAAAATTTCTGTTGCATCTGAAAGTAGAAACTCGCCCGATTACAACGGTATGCGTACTTTTCCCCTAGGCCGTTCTAGTTATTCGTTTCGAGCATCAGAACTGCGAAAATGTTGAGTTTCTCAAGCGTTTCTTACCTACAAACTGCCATATCTCGCGAACGGATTGACCAATCCGCAAAATTTCTGTTGCATCTGAAAGTAGAAACACGCCCGATTACAACGGTATGCGTACTTTTCCCCTAGTCCGTTCTGGTTATTCGTTTCGAGCATCAGAACTGCGAAAATTTTGAGTTTCTCAAGCGTTTCTTACCTCCAAACTGCCATATCTCGCGAACGGATTGACCAATCCGCAAAATTTCTGTTGCATCTGAAAGTAGAAACTCACCCGATTACAACGGTATGCGTACTTTTCCCCTAGGCCGTTCTAGTTATTCGTTTCGAGCATCAGAACTGCGAAAATTTTGAGTTTCTCAAGCGTTTCTTGCCTCCAAACTGCCATATCTCGCGAACGGATTGGCCAATCCGCAAAATTTCTGTTGCATCTGAAAGTAGAAACTCGCCCGATTACAACGGTTTGCGTACTTTTCCCCTAGGCCGTTCTAGTTATTCGTTTCGAGCATCAGAACTGCGAAAATTTTGAGTTTCTCAAACGTTTCTTACTTCCAAACCGCCATATCTCGCGAACGGATTGACCAATCCGCAAAATTTCTGTTGCATCTGAAAGTAGAAACTCGCCCGATTACAACGGTATGCGTACTTTTCCCCTAGGCCGTTCTAGTTAATCGTTTCGAGCATCAGAACTGCGAAAATTTTGAGATTCTCAAGCGTTTCTTACTTCCAAACTGCCATATCTCGCGAACGGATTGACCAATCCGCAAAATTTCTGATGCATCTGAAAGTAGACAGTCGCCCGATTACAACGGTATGCGTACTTTTCCCCTAGAACGTTCTAGTTATGCTTGTCGAGCATCAGAACTGCGAAAATTTTGAGTTTCTCAAGCGTTTCTTACCTCCAAACTGCTATATCTCGTGAACGGAATGACCAATCCGCAAAATTTCTGTTGCATCTGAAAGTAGAAACTCGCCCGATTACAACGGTATGCGTACTTTTCCCCTAGGCCGTACTGGTTATTCGTTTCGAGCATCAGAACTGTGAAAATTTTGAGTTTCTCAACCGTTTCTTACCTCCAAACTGCCATATCTCGCGAACGGATTGACCAATCCGCAAAATTTCTGTTGCATCTGAAAGTAGAAACTCGCCCGATTACAACGGTAGATGTAGTTTTCCCTTAGGCCGTTCTAGTTATTCGTTTCGAGAATCAGAACTGCGAAAATGTTGAGTTTCTCAAGCGTTTCTTACCTACAAACTGCCATATCTCGCGAACGAATTGACCAATCCGCAAAATTTCTGTTGCATCTGAAGGTACAAACTCGCCCGATTACAACGGTATGCCTACTTTTCCCCTAGGCCGTTCTAGTTATTCGTTTCGAGCATCAGAACTGCGAAAATGTTGAGTTTCTCAAGCGTTTCTTACCTACAAACTGCCATATCTCGCGAACGGATTGACCAATCCGCAAAATTTCGGTTGCATCTGAAAGTAGAAACACGCCCGATTACAACGGTATGCGTACTTTTCCCCTAGTCCGTTCTGGTTATTCGTTTCGAGCATCAGAACTGCGAAAATTTTGAGTTTCTCAAGCGTTTCTTACCTCCAAACTGCCATATCTCGCGAACGGATTGACTAATCCGCAAAATTTCTGTTGCATCTGAAAGTAGAAACTCACCCGATTACAACGGTATGCGTACTTTTCCCCTAGGCCGTTCTAGTTATTCGTTTCGAGCATCAGAACTGCGAAAATTTTGAGTTTCTCAAGCGTTTCTTACCTCCAAACTGCCATATCTCGCGAACGGATTGGCCAATCCGCAAAATTTCTGTTGCTTCTGAAAGTAGAAACTCGCCCGATTACAACGGTTTGCGTACTTTTCCCCTAGGCCGTTCTAGTTATTCGTTTCGAGCATCAGAACTGCGAAAATTTTGAGTTTCTCAAGCGTTTCTTACTTCCAAACCGCCATATCTCGCGAACGGATTGACCAATCCGCAAAATTTCTGTTGCATCTGAAAGTAGAAACTCGCCCGATTACAACCGTATGCGTACTTTTCCCCTAGGCCGTTCTAGTTAATCGTTTCGAGCATCAGAACTGCGAAAATTTTGAGATTCTCAAGCGTTTCTTACTTCCAAACTGCCATATCTCGCGAACGGATTGACCAATCCGCAAAATTTCTGATGCATCTGAAAGTAGAAAGTCGCCCGATTACAACGGTATGCGTACTTTTCCCCTAGAACGTTCTAGTTATGCTTGTCGAGCATCAGAACTGCGAAAATTTTGAGTTTCTCAAGCGTTTCTTACCTCCAAACTGCTATATCTCGTGAACGGAATGACCAATCCGCAAAATTTCTGTTGCATCTGAAAGTAGAAACTCGCCCGATTACAACGGTATGCGTACTTTTCCCCTAGTCCGTTCTAGTTATTCGTTTCGAGCATCAGAACTGCGAAAATTTTGAGTTTTTCAAGCGTTTCTTACTTCCAAATTGCCATACCTCGCGAACGGATTGAGCAATCCGCAAAATTTCTGTTGCATCTGAAGGTAGAAACTCGCCCGTTTACAACGGTATGCGTACTTTTCCCCTAGGCCGTTCTAGTTATTCGTTTCGAGCATCAGAACTGCGAAAATTTTGAGTTTCTCAAGCGTTTCTTGCTTCCAAACCGCCATATCTCGCGAACGGATTGACCAATCCGCAAAATTTCTGTTGCATCTGAAAGTAGAAACTCGCCCGATTACAACGGTATGCGTACTTTTCCCCTTGGCCGTTCTAGTTAATCGTTTCGAGCATCAGAACTGCGAAAATTTTGAGTTTCTCAAGCGTTTCTTACTTCCAAACTGCCATATCTCGCGAACGGATTGACCAATCCGCAAAATTTCTGATGCATCTGGAAGTAGAAACTCGCCAGATTACAACGGTATGCGTACTTTTCCACTAGGCCGTTCTGGTTATTCGTTTCGAGCATCAGAACTGTGAAAATTTTGAGTTTCTCAACCGTTTCTTACCTCCAAACTGCCGTATCTCGCGAACGGATTGACCAATCCGTAAAATTTCTGTTGCATCTGAAAGTAGAAACTCGCCCGATTACAACGGTATGCGTACTTTTCCCCTAGGCCGTTCTAGTTATTCGTTTCGAGCATCAGAACTGCGAAAATGTTGAGTTTCTCAAGCGTTTCTTACCTACAAACTGCCATATCTCGCGAACGGATTGACCAATCCGCAAAATTTCTGTTGCATCTGAAAGTAGAAACTCGCCCGATTACAACGGTAGGTGTAGTTTTCCCCTAGGCCGTTCTAGTTATTCGTTTCGAGCATCAGAACTGCGAAAATGTTGAGTTTCTCAAGCGTTTCTTACCTACAAACTGCCATATCTCGCGAACGGATTGACCAATCCGCAAAATTTCTGTTGCATCTGAAAGTAGAAAGTCGCCCGATTACAACGGTATGCGTACTTTTCCCCTAGACCGTTCTAGCTATGCTTGTCGAGCATCAGAACTGCGAAAATTTTGAGTTTCTCAAGCGTTTCTTACCTCCAAACTGCCATATCTCGCGAACGGATTGACCAATCCGCAAAATTTCTGTTGCATCTGAAAGTAGAAACTCGCCCGATTACAACGGTAGATGTAGTTTTCCCTTAGGCCGTTCTAGTTATTCGTTTCGAGAATCAGAACTGCGAAAATGTTGAGTTTCTCAAGCGTTTCTTACCTACAAACTGCCATATCTGGCGAACGGATTGACCAATCCGCAAAATTTCTGTTGCATCTGAAAGTAGAAATTCGCCCGATTACAACGGTATGCGCACTTTTCCCCTAGTCGGTTCTAGTTACTCGTTTCGCGCATCAGAACTGCGAAAATTTTGAGTTTCTCAAGCGTTTCTTACCTCCAAACTGCCATATCTCGCGAACGGATTGACCAATCCGCAAAACTTCTGTTGCATCTGAAAGTAGAAACTCGCCCGATTACAACGGTATGCGTACTTTTCCCCTAGGCCGTTCTAGTTATTCGTTTCGAGCATCAGAACTGCGAAAATGTTGAGTTTCTCAAGCGTTTCTTACCTACAAACTGCCATATCTCGCGAACGGATTGACTAATCCGCAAAATTTCTGTTGCATCTGAAAGTAGAAATTCGCCCGATTACAACGGTATGCGTACTTTTCCCCTAGACCGTTCTAGTTATGCTTGTCGAGCACCAGAACTGCGAAAATTTTGAGTTTCTCAAGAGTTTCTTACTTCCAAACTGCCATATCTCGCGAACGGATTGACCCATCCGCAAAATTTCTGTTGCATCTGAAAGTCGAAGCTCGCCCGATTACAACGGTATGCGTACTTTTCCCCTAGGCCGTTCTAGTTATTCGTTCCGAGCATCAGAACTGCGAAAATTTTGAGTTTCTCAAGCGTTTCTTACTTCCAAACTGCCATATCTCGCGAACGGATTGACCAATCCGCAAAATTTCTGTTGCATCTGAAAGTAGAAACTCGCCCGATTACAACGGTATGCGTACTTTTCCCCTAGGCCGTTCTGGTTATTCGTTTCGAGCATCAGAACTGTGAAAATTTTGAGTTTCTCAACCGTTTCTTACCTCCAAACTGCCATATCTCGCGAACGAATTGACCAATCCGCAAAATTTCTGTTGCATCTGAAAGTTGAAAGTCGCCCGATTACAACGGTATGCGTACTTTTCCCCTAGACCGTTCTAGCTATGCTTGTCGAGCATCAGAACTGCGAAAATTTTGAGTTTCTCAAGCGTTTCTTACCTCCAAACTGCCATATCTCGCGAACGGATTGACCAATCCGCAAAATTTCTGTTGCATCTGAAAGTAGAAACTCGCCCGATTACAACGGTAGATGTAGTTTTCCCTTAGGCCGTTCTAGTTATTCGTTTCGAGAATCAGAACTGCGAAAATGTTGAGTTTCTCAAGCGTTTCTTACCTACAAACTGCCATATCTGGCGAACGGATTGACCAATCCGCAAAATTTCTGTTGCATCTGAAAGTAGAAATTCGCCCGATTGCAACGGTATGCGCACTTTTCCCCTAGTCGGTTCTAGTTACTCGTTTCGCGCATCAGAACTGCGAAAATTTTGAGTTTCTCAAGCGTTTCTTACCTCCAAACTGCCATATCTCGCGAACGGATTGACCAATCCGCAAAACTTCTGTTGCATCTGAAAGTAGAAACTCGCCCGATTACAACGGTATGCGTACTTTTCCCCTAGGCCGTTCTAGTTATTCGTTTCGAGCATCAGAACTGCGAAAATGTTGAGTTTCTCAAGCGTTTCTTACCTACAAACTGCCATATCTCGCGAACGGATTGACTAATCCGCAAAATTTCTGTTGCATCTGAAAGTAGAAATTCGCCCGATTACAACGGTATGCGTACTTTTCCCCTAGACCGTTCTAGTTATGCTTGTCGAGCACCAGAACTGCGAAAATTTTGAGTTTCTCAAGAGTTTCTTACTTCCAAACTGCCATATCTCGCGAACGGATTGACCCATCCGCAAAATTTCTGTTGCATCTGAAAGTCGAAGCTCGCCCGATTACAACGGTATGCGTACTTTTCCCCTAGGCCGTTCTAGTTATTCGTTCCGAGCATCAGAACTGCGAAAATTTTGAGTTTCTCAAGCGTTTCTTACTTCCAAACTGCCATATCTCGCGAACGGATTGACCAATCCGCAAAATTTCTGTTGCATCTGAAAGTAGAAACTCGCCCGATTACAACGGTATGCGTACTTTTCCCCTAGGCCGTTCTGGTTATTCGTTTCGAGCATCAGAACTGTGAAAATTTTGAGTTTCTCAACCGTTTCTTACCTCCAAACTGCCATATCTCGCGAACGAATTGACCAATCCGCAAAATTTCTGTTGCATCTGAAAGTTGAAAGTCGCCCGATTACAACGGTATGCGTACTTTTCCCCTAGACCGTTCTAGTTATGCTTGTCGAGCATCAGAACTGCGAAAATTTTGAGTTTCTCAAGCGTTTCTTACCTCCAAACTGCCATATCTCGCGAACGGATTGACTAATCCGCAAAATTTCTGTTGCATCTGAAAGTAGAAACTCGCCCGCTTACAACGGTATGCGTACTTTTCCCCTAGGCCGTTCTAGTTATTCGTTTCGAGCATCAGAACTGCGAAAATTTTGAGTTTCTCAAGCGTTTCTTACCTCCAAACTGCCATATCTCGCGAACGGATTGACCAATCCGCAAAATTTCTGTTGCATCTGAAAGTAGAAACTCGCCCGATTACAACGGTATGCGTACGTTTCCCCAAGTCCGTTCTAGTTATTCGTTTCGAGCATCAGAACTGCGAAAATTTTGAGTTTCTCAAGAGTTTCTTACCTCCAAACTGCCATATCTCGCGAACGGATTGACCAATCCGCAAAATTTCTGTTGCATCTGAAAGTAGAAACTCGCCCGATTACAACGGTATGCGTACTTTTCCCCTTGTCCGTTCTAGTTATTCGTTTCGAGCATCAGAACTGCGAAAATTTTGAGTTTCTCAAGCGTTTCTTACCTCCAAACTGCCATATCTCGCGAACGGATTGAACCATCCGCAAAATTTCTGTTGCATCTGAAAGTTGAAAGTCGCCCGATTACAACGGTATGCGTACTTTTCCCCTAGACCGTTCTAGTTATGCTTGTCGAGCATCAGAACTGCGAAAATTTTGAGTTTCTCAAGCGTTTCTTACCTCCAAACTGCCATATCTCGCGAACGGATTGACTAATCCGCAAAATTTCTGTTGCATCTGAAAGTAGAAACTCGCCCGCTTACAACGGTATGCGTACTTTTCCCCTAGGCCGTTCTAGTTATTCGTTTCGAGCATCAGAACTGCGAAAATTTTGAGTTTCTCAAGCGTTTCTTACCTCCAAACTGCCATATCTCGCGAACGGATTGACCAATCCGCAAAATTTCTGTTGCATCTGAAAGTAGAAACTCGCCCGATTACAACGGTATGCGTACGTTTCCCCAAGTCCGTTCTAGTTATTCGTTTCGAGCATCAGAACTGCGAAAATTTTGAGTTTCTCAAGAGTTTCTTACCTCCAAACTGCCATATCTCGCGAACGGATTGACCAATCCGCAAAATTTCTGTTGCATCTGAAAGTAGAAACTCGCCCGATTACAACGGTATGCGTACTTTTCCCCTTGTCCGTTCTAGTTATTCGTTTCGAGCATCAGAACTGCGAAAATTTTGAGTTTCTCAAGCGTTTCTTACCTCCAAACTGCCATATCTCGCGAACGGATTGAACCATCCGCAAAATTTCTGTTGCATCTGAAAGTAGAAACTCGCCCGATTACAACGGTATGCGTACTTTTCCCCTAGTCCGTTCTAGTTATTCGTTTCGAGCATCAGAACTGCGAAAATTTTGAGTTTCTCAAGCGTTTCTTACATCCAAACTGCCATATCTCGCGAACGGATTGACCAATCCGCAAAATTTCTGTTGCATCTGAAAGTACAAACTCGCCCGATTACAACGGTATGCGTACTTTTCCCCTAGGCCGTTCTAGTTATTCGTTTCGAGCATCAGAACTGCGAAAATGTTTAGTTTCTCAAGCGTTTCTTACCTACAAACTGCCATATCTCGCGAACGGATTGACCAATCCGCAAAATTTCTGTTGCATCTGAAAGTAGAAACTCGCCCGATTACAACGGTATGCGTACTTTTCCCCTTGGCCGTTCTAGTTATTCGTTTCGAGCATCAGAACTGCGAAAATTTTGAGTTTCTCAAGCGTTTCTTACCTCCAAACTGCCATATCTCGCGAACGGATTGACCAATCCGCAAAATTTCTGTTGCATCTGAAAGTAGAAACTCGCCCCATTACAACGGTATGCGTACTTTTACCCTAGGCCGTTCTAGTTAATCGTTTCGAGCATCAGAACTGCGAAAATTTTGAGTTTCTCAAGCGTTTCTTACTTCCAAACTGCCATATCTCGCGAACGGATTGACCAATCCGCAAAATTTCTGTTGCATCTGAAAGTAGAAACTCGCCCGTTTACAACGGTATGCGTACTTTTCCCCTAGGCCGTTCTAGTTGATCGTTTCGAGCATCAGAACTGCGAAAATTTTGAGTTTCTCAAGCGTTTCTTACTTCCAAACTGCCATATCTCGCGAACGGATTGACCAATCCGCAAAATTTCTGATGCATCTGGAAGTAGAAACTCGCCAGATTACAACGGTATGCGTACTTTTCCCCTAGGCCGTTCTGGTTATTCGTTTCGAGCATCAGAACTGTGAAAATTTTGAGTTTCTCAACCGTTTCTTACCTCCAAACTGCCGTATCTCGCGAACGGATTGACCAATCCGCAAAATTTCTGTTGCATCTGAAAGTAGAAAGTCGCCCGGTTACAACGGTATGCGTACTTTTTCCCTAGAACGTTCTAGTTATGCTTGTCGAGGATCAGAACTGCGAAAATTTTGAGTTTCTCAAGCGTTTCTTACCTCCAAACTGCCATATCTCGCGAACGGATTGACCAATCCGCAAAATTTCTGTTGCATCTGAAAGTAGAAACTCGCCCGTTTACAACGGTATGCGTACTTTTCCCCTAGGCCGTTCTAGTTATTCGTTTCGAGCATCAGAACTGCGAAAATGTTGAGTTTCTCAAGCGTTTCTTACTTCCAAACTGCCATATCTCGCGAACGGATTGACCAATCCGCAAAATTTCTGATCCATCTGAAAGTAGAAACTCGCCCGTTTACAACGGTATGCGTACTTTTTCCCTAGAAGGTTCTAGTTAATCCTTTCGAGCATCAGAACTGCGAAAATTTTAAGTTTCTCAAGCGTTTCTTACTTCCAAACTGCCATATCTCGCGAACGGATTGACCAATCCGCAAAATTTCTGTTGCATCTGAAAGTAGAAACTCGCCCGATTACAACGGTATGCGTACTTTTCCCCTAGTCCGTTCTAGTTATTCGTTTCGAGCATCAGAACTGCGAAAATTTTGAGTTTTTCAAGCGTTTCTTACTTCCAAATTGCCATACCTCGCGAACGGATTGAGCAATCCGCAAAATTTCTGTTGCATCTGAAGGTAGAAACTCGCCCGTTTACAACGGTATGCGTACTTTTCCCCTAGGCCGTTCGTTATTCGTTTCGAGCATCAGAACTGCGAAAATTTTGAGTTTCTCAAGCGTTTCTTACTTCCAAACCGCCATATCTCGCGAACGGATTGACCAATCCGCAAAATTTCTGTTGCATCTGAAAGTAGAAACTCGCCCGATTACAACGGTATGCGTACTTTCCCCTTGGCCGTTCTAGTTAATCGTTTCGAGCATCAGAACTGCGAAAATTTTGAGTTTCTCAAGCGTTTCTTACTTCCAAACTGCCATATCTCGCGAACGGATTGACCAATCCGCAAAATTTCTGATGCATCTGGAAGTAGAAACACGCCAGATTACAACGGTATGCGTACTTTTCCACTAGGCCGTTCTGGTTATTCGTTTCGGGCATCAGAACTGTGAAAATTTTGAGTTTCTCAACCGTTTCTTACCTCCAATCTGCCGTATCTCGCGAACGGATTGACCAATCCGCAAAATTTCTGTTGCATCTGAAAGTAGAAAGTCGCCCGATTACAACGGTATGCGTACTTTTCCCCTAGGCCGTTCTAGTTAATCCTTTCGAGCATCAGAACTGCGAAAATTTTGAGTTTCTCAAGCGTTTCTTACCTCCAAACTGCCATATCTCGCGAACGGATTGACCAATCCGTAAAATTTCTGTTGCATCTGAAAGTAGAAACTCGCCCGATTACAACGGTATGCGTACTTTTCCCCTAGGCCGTTCTAGTTATTCGTTTCGAGCATCAGAACTGCGAAAATGTTGAGTTTCTCAAGCGTTTCTTACCTACAAACTGCCATATCTCGCGAACGGATTGACCAATCCGCAAAATTTCTGTTGCATCTGAAAGTAGAAATTCGCCCGATTACAACGGTATGCGTACTTTTCCCCTAGACCGTTCTAGTTATGCTTGTCGATCATCAGAACTGCGAAAATTTTGAGTTTCTCAAGCGTTTCTTACTTCCAAACTGCCATATCTCGCGAACGGATTGACCAATCCGCAAAATTTCTGTTGCATCTGAAAGTAGAAACTCGCCCGATTACAACGGTAGGTGTAGTTTTCCCCTAGGCCGTTCTAGTTATTCGTTTCGAGCATCAGAACTGCGAAAATGTTGAGTTTCTCAAGCGTTTCTTACCTACAAACTGCCATATCTCGCGAACGGATTGACCAATCCGCAAAATTTCTGTTGCATCTGAAAGTAGAAAGTCGCCCGATTACAACGGTATGCGTACTTTTCCCCAAGACCGTTCTAGCTATGCTTGTCGAGCATCAGAACTGCGAAAATTTTGAGTTTCTCAAGCGTTTCTTACCTCCAAACTGCCATATCTCGCGAACGGATTGACCAATCCGCAAAATTTCTGTTGCATCTGAAAGTAGAAACTCGCCCGATTACAACGGTATGCGTACTTTTCCCCTAGGCCGTACTGGTTATTCGTTTCGAGCATCAGAACTGTGAAAATTTTGAGTTTCTCAACCGTTTCTTACCTCCAAACTGCCATATCTCGCGAACGGATTGACCAATCCGCAAAATTTCTGTTGCATCTGAAAGTAGAAACTCGCCCGATTACAACGGTAGATGTAGTTTTCCCTTAGGCCGTTCTAGTTATTCGTTTCGAGAATCAGAACTGCGAAAATGTTGAGTTTCTCAAGCGTTTCTTACCTACAAACTGCCATATCTGGCGAACGGATTGACCAATCCGCAAAATTTCTGTTGCATCTGAAAGTAGAAATTCGCCCGATTACAACGGTATGCGCACTTTTCCCCTAGTCGGTTCTAGTTACTCGTTTCGCGCATCAGAACTGCGAAAATTTTGAGTTTCTCAAGCGTTTCTTACCTCCAAACTGCCATATCTCGCGAACGGATTGACCAATCCGCAAAATTTCTGTTGCATCTGAAAGTAGAAATTCGCCCGATTACAACGGTATGCGTACTTTTCCCCTAGACCGTTCTAGTTATGCTTGTCGAGCATCAGAACTGCGAAAATTTTGAGTTTCTCAAGCGTTTCTTACTTCCAAACTGCCATATCTCGCGAACGGATTGACCAATCCGCAAAATTTCTGTTGCATCTGAAAGTAGAAACTCGCCCGATTACAACGGTAGGTGTAGTTTTCCCCTAGGCCGTTCTAGTTATTCGTTTCGAGCATCAGAACTGCGAAAATGTTGAGTTTCTCAAGCGTTTCTTACCTACAAACTGCCATATCTCGCGAACGGATTGACCAATCCGCAAAATTTCTGTTGCATCTGAAAGTAGAAAGTCGCCCGATTACAACGGTATGCGTACTTTTCCCCTAGACCGTTCTAGCTATGCTTGTCGAGCATCAGAACTGCGAAAATTTTGAGTTTCTCAAGCGTTTCTTACCTCCAAACTGCCATATCTCGCGAACGGATTGACCAATCCGCAAAATATCTGTTGCATCTGAAAGTAGAAACTCGCCCGATTACAACGGTATGCGTACTTTTCCCCTAGGCCGTACTGGTTATTCGTTTCGAGCATCAGAACTGTGAAAATTTTGAGTTTCTCAACCGTTTCTTACCTCCAAACTGCCATATCTCGCGAACGGATTGACCAATCCGCAAAATTTCTGTTGCATCTGAAAGTAGAAACTCGCCCGATTACAACGGTAGATGTAGTTTTCCCTTAGGCCGTTCTAGTTATTCGTTTCGAGAATCAGAACTGCGAAAATGTTGAGTTTCTCAAGCGTTTCTTACCTACAAACTGCCATATCTGGCGAACGGATTGACCAATCCGCAAAATTTCTGTTGCATCTGAAAGTAGAAATTCGCCCGATTACAACGGTATGCGCACTTTTCCCCTAGTCGGTTCTAGTTACTCGTTTCGCGCATCAGAACTGCGAAAATTTTGAGTTTCTCAAGCGTTTCTTACCTCCAAACTGCCATATCTCGCGAACGGATTGACCAATCCGCAAAACTTCTGTTGCATCTGAAAGTAGAAACTCGCCCGATTACAACGGTATGCGTACTTTTCCCCTAGGCCGTTCTAGTTATTCGTTTCGAGCATCAGAACTGCGAAAATGTTGAGTTTCTCAAGCGTTTCTTACCTACAAACTGCCATATCTCGCGAACGGATTGACTAATCCGCAAAATTTCTGTTGCATCTGAAAGTAGAAATTCGCCCGATTACAACGGTATGCGTACTTTTCCCCTAGACCGTTCTAGTTATGCTTGTCGAGCACCAGAACTGCGAAAATTTTGAGTTTCTCAAGAGTTTCTTACTTCCAAACTGCCATATCTCGCGAACGGATTGACCCATCCGCAAAATTTCTGTTGCATCTGAAAGTCGAAGCTCGCCCGATTACAACGGTATGCGTACTTTTCCCCTAGGCCGTTCTAGTTATTCGTTCCGAGCATCAGAACTGCGAAAATTTTGAGTTTCTCAAGCGTTTCTTACTTCCAAACTGCCATATCTCGCGAACGGATTGACCAATCCGCAAAATTTCTGTTGCATCTGAAAGTAGAAACTCGCCCGATTACAACGGTATGCGTACTTTTCCCCTAGGCCGTTCTGGTTATTCGTTTCGAGCATCAGAACTGTGAAAATTTTGAGTTTCTCAACCGTTTCTTACCTCCAAACTGCCATATCTCGCGAACGAATTGACCAATCCGCAAAATTTCTGTTGCATCTGAAAGTTGAAAGTCGCCCGATTACAACGGTATGCGTACTTTTCCCCTAGACCGTTCTAGTTATGCTTGTCGAGCATCAGAACTGCGAAAATTTTGAGTTTCTCAAGCGTTTCTTACCTCCAAACTGCCATATCTCGCGAACGGATTGACTAATCCGCAAAATTTCTGTTGCATCTGAAAGTAGAAACTCGCCCGCTTACAACGGTATGCGTACTTTTCCCCTAGGCCGTTCTAGTTATTCGTTTCGAGCATCAGAACTGCGAAAATTTTGAGTTTCTCAAGCGTTTCTTACCTCCAAACTGCCATATCTCGCGAACGGATTGACCAATCCGCAAAATTTCTGTTGCATCTGAAAGTAGAAACTCGCCCGATTACAACGGTATGCGTACGTTTCCCCAAGTCCGTTCTAGTTATTCGTTTCGAGCATCAGAACTGCGAAAATTTTGAGTTTCTCAAGAGTTTCTTACCTCCAAACTGCCATATCTCGCGAACGGATTGACCAATCCGCAAAATTTCTGTTGCATCTGAAAGTAGAAACTCGCCCGATTACAACGGTATGCGTACTTTTCCCCTTGTCCGTTCTAGTTATTCGTTTCGAGCATCAGAACTGCGAAAATTTTGAGTTTCTCAAGCGTTTCTTACCTCCAAACTGCCATATCTCGCGAACGGATTGAACCATCCGCAAAATTTCTGTTGCATCTGAAAGTAGAAACTCGCCCGATTACAACGGTATGCGTACTTTTCCCCTAGGCCGTTCTAGTTATTCGTTTCGAGCATCAGAACTGCGAAAATTTTGAGTTTCTCAAGCGTTTCTTACCTACAAACTGCCATATCTGGCGAACGGATTGACCAATCCGCAAAATTTCTGTTGCATCTGAAAGTAGAAATTCGCTCGATTACAACGGTATGCGCACTTTTCCCCTAGTCGGTTCTAGTTACTCGTTTCGCGCATCAGAACTGCGAAAATTTTGAGTTTCTCAAGCGTTTCTTACCTCCAAACTGCCATATCTCGCGAACGGATTGACCAATCCGCAAAATTTCTGTTGCATCTGAAAGTAGAAATTCGCCCGATTACAACGGTATGCGTACTTTTCCCCTAGACCGTTCTAGTTATGCTTGTCGAGCATCAGAACTGCGAAAATTTTGAGTTTCTCAAGCGTTTCTTACTTCCAAACTGCCATATCTCGCGAACGGATTGACCAATCCGCAAAATTTCTGTTGCATCTGAAAGTAGAAACTCGCCCGATTACAACGGTAGGTGTAGTTTTCCCCTAGGCCGTTCTAGTTATTCGTTTCGAGCATCAGAACTGCGAAAATGTTGAGTTTCTCAAGCGTTTCTTACCTACAAACTGCCATATCTCGCGAACGGATTGACCAATCCGCAAAATTTCTGTTGCATCTGAAAGTAGAAAGTCGCCCGATTACAACGGTATGCGTACTTTTCCCCTAGACCGTTCTAGCTATGCTTGTCGAGCATCAGAACTGCGAAAATTTTGAGTTTCTCAAGCGTTTCTTACCTCCAAACTGCCATATCTCGCGAACGGATTGACCAATCCGCAAAATTTCTGTTGCATCTGAAAGTAGAAACTCGCCCGATTACAACGGTATGCGTACTTTTCCCCTAGGCCGTACTGGTTATTCGTTTCGAGCATCAGAACTGTGAAAATTTTGAGTTTCTCAACCGTTTCTTACCTCCAAACTGCCATATCTCGCGAACGGATTGACCAATCCGCAAAATTTCTGTTGCATCTGAAAGTAGAAACTCGCCCGATTACAACGGTAGATGTAGTTTTCCCTTAGGCCGTTCTAGTTATTCGTTTCGAGAATCAGAACTGCGAAAATGTTGAGTTTCTCAAGCGTTTCTTACCTACAAACTGCCATATCTGGCGAACGGATTGACCAATCCGCAAAATTTCTGTTGCATCTGAAAGTAGAAATTCGCCCGATTACAACGGTATGCGCACTTTTCCCCTAGTCGGTTCTAGTTACTCGTTTCGCGCATCAGAACTGCGAAAATTTTGAGTTTCTCAAGCGTTTCTTACCTCCAAACTGCCATATCTCGCGAACGGATTGACCAATCCGCAAAACTTCTGTTGCATCTGAAAGTAGAAACTCGCCCGATTACAACGGTATGCGTACGTTTCCCCAAGTCCGTTCTAGTTATTCGTTTCGAGCATCAGAACTGCGAAAATTTTGAGTTTCTCAAGAGTTTCTTACCTCCAAACTGCCATATCTCGCGAACGGATTGACCAATCCGCAAAATTTCTGTTGCATCTGAAAGTAGAAACTCGCCCGATTACAACGGTATGCGTACTTTTCCCCTTGTCCGTTCTAGTTATTCGTTTCGAGCATCAGAACTGCGAAAATTTTGAGTTTCTCAAGCGTTTCTTACCTCCAAACTGCCATATCTCGCGAACGGATTGAACCATCCGCAAAATTTCTGTTGCATCTGAAAGTAGAAACTCGCCCGATTACAACGGTATGCGTACTTTTCCCCTAGTCCGTTCTAGTTATTCGTTTCGAGCATCAGAACTGCGAAAATTTTGAGTTTCTCAAGCGTTTCTTACATCCAAACTGCCATATCTCGCGAACGGATTGACCAATCCGCAAAATTTCTGTTGCATCTGAAAGTACAAACTCGCCCGATTACAACGGTATGCGTACTTTTCCCCTAGGCCGTTCTAGTTATTCGTTTCGAGCATCAGAACTGCGAAAATGTTGAGTTTCTCAAGCGTTTCTTACTTCCAAACTGCCATATCTCGCGAACGGATTGACCAATCCGCAAAATTTCTGATCCATCTGAAAGTAGAAACTCGCCCGTTTACAACGGTATGCGTACTTTTCCCCTAGGCCGTTCTAGTTAATCCTTTCGAGCATCAGAACTGCGAAAATTTTAAGTTTCTCAAGCGTTTCTTACTTCCAAACTGCCATATCTCGCGAACGGATTGACGAATCCGCAAAATTTCTGTTGCATCTGAAAGTAGAAAGTCGCCCGATTACAACGGTATGCGTACTTTTCCCCTAGAACGTTCTAGTTATGCTTGTCGAGCATCAGAACTGCGAAAATTTTGAGTTTCTCAAGCGTTTCTTACCTCCAAACTGCCATATCTCGCGAACGGATTGACCAATCCGTAAAATTTCTGTTGCATCTGAAAGTAGAAACTCGCCCGATTACAACGGTATGCGTACTTTTCCCCTAGGCCGTTCTAGTTATTCGTTTCGAGCATCAGAACTGCGAAAATGTTGAGTTTCTCAAGCGTTTCTTACCTACAAACTGCCATATCTCGCGAACGGATTGACCAATCCGCAAAATTTCTGTTGCATCTGAAAGTAGAAAGTCGCCCGATTACAACGGTATGCGTACTTTTCCCCTAGACCGTTCTAGCTATGCTTGTCGAGCATCAGAACTGCGAAAATTTTGAGTTTCTCAAGCGTTTCTTACCTCCAAACTGCCATATCTCGCGAACGGATTGACCAATCCGCAAAATTTCTGTTGCATCTGAAAGTAGAAACTCGCCCGATTACAACGGTTGCGTACTTTTCCCCTAGGCCGTACTGGTTATTCGTTTCGAGCATCAGAACTGTGAAAATTTTGAGTTTCTCAACCGTTTCTTACCTCCAAACTGCCATATCTCGCGAACGGATTGACCAATCCGCAAAATTTCTGTTGCATCTGAAAGTAGAAACTCGCCCGATTACAACGGTAGATGTAGTTTTCCCTTAGGCCGTTCTAGTTATTCGTTTCGAGCATCAGAACTGCGAAAATGTTGAGTTTCTCAAGCGTTTCTTACCTACAAACTGCCATATCTGGCGAACGGATTGACCAATCCGCAAAATTTCTGTTGCATCTGAAAGTAGAAATTCGCCCGATTACAACGGTATGCGCACTTTTCTCCTAGTCGGTTCTAGTTACTCGTTTCGCGCATCAGAACTGCGAAAATTTTGAGTTTCTCAAGCGTTTCTTACCTCCAAACTGCCATATCTCGCGAACGGATTGACCAATCCGCAAAATTTCTGTTGCATCTGAAAGTAGAAACTTGCCCGATTACAACGGTATGCGTACTTTTCCCCTAGGCCGTACTGGTTATTCGTTTCGAGCATCAGAACTGTGAAAATTTTGAGTTTCTCAACCGTTTCTTACCTCCAAACTGCCATATCTCGCGAACGGATTGACCAATCCGCAAAATTTCTGTTGCATCTGAAAGTAGAAAGTCGCCCGATTACAACGGTATGCGTACTTTTCCCCTAGACCGCTCTAGTTATGCTTGTCGAGCATCAGAACTGCGAAAATTTTGAGTTTCTCAAGCGTTTCTTACTTCCAAACTGCCATATCTCGCGAACGGATTGACCAATCCGCAAAATTTCTGTTGCATCTGAAAGTAGAAAGTCGCCCGATTACAACGGTATGCGTACTTTTCCCCTAGAACGTTCTAGTTATGCTTGTCGAGCATCAGAACTGCGAAAATTTTGAGTTTCTCAAGCGTTTCTTACCTCCAAACTGCCATATCTCGCGAACGGATTGACCAATCCGTAAAATTTCTGTTGCATCTGAAAGTAGAAACTCGCCCGATTACAAACGTATGCGTACTTTTCCCCTAGGCCGTTCTAGTTATTCGTTTCGAGCATCAGAACTGCGAAAATGTTGAGTTTCTCAAGCGTTTCTTACCTCCAAACTGCCATATCTCGCGAACGGATTGACCAATCCGCAAAATTTCTGTTGCATCTGAAAGTAGAAAGTCGCCCGATTACAACGGTATGCGTATTGTTCCCCTAGAACGTTCTAGTTATGCTTGTCGAGCATCAGAACTGCGAAAATTTTGAGTTTCTCAAGCGTTTCTTACCTCCAAACTGCCATATCTCGCGAACGGATTGACCAATCCGCAAAATTTCTGTTGCATCTGAAAGTAGAAACTCGCCCGATTACAACGGTAGGTGTAGTTTTCCCCTAGGCCGTCCTAGTTATTCGTTTCGAGCATCAGAACTGCGAAAATGTTGAGTTTCTCAAGCGTTTCTTATCTCCAAACTGCCATATCTCGCGAACGGATTGACCAATCCGCAAAATTTCTGTTGCATCTGAAAGTAGAAACTCGCCCGATTACAACGGTATGCGTACTTTTCCCCTAGTCCGTTCTAGTTATTCGTTTCGAGCATCAGAACTGCGAAAATTTTGAGTTTCTCAAGCGTTTCTTACCTCCAAACTGCCATATCTCGCGAACGGATTGACCCATCCGCAAAATTTCTGTTGCATCTGAAAGTAGAAACTCGCCCGATTACAACGGTATGCGTACTTTTCCCCTAGTCCGTTCTAGTTATTCGTTTCGAGCATCAGAACTGCGAAAATTTTGAGTTTCTCAAGCGTTTCTTACCTCCAAACTGCCATATCTCGCGAACGGATTGACCAATCCGCAAAATTTCTGTTGCATCTGAAAGTAGAAACTCGCCCGATTACAACGGTATGCGTACTTTTCCCCTAGTCCGTTCTAGTTATTCGTTTCGAGCATCAGAACTGCGAAAATTTTGAGTTTCTCAAGCGTTTCTTACCTCCAAACTGCCATATCTCGCGAACGGATTGACCCATCCGCAAAATTTCTGTTGCATCTGAAAGTAGAAACTCGCCCGATTACAACGGTATGCGTACTTTTCCCCTAGTCCGTTCTAGTTATTCGTTTCGAGCATCAGAACTGCGAAAATTTTGAGTTTCTCAAGCGTTTCTTACCTCCAAACTGCCATATCTCGCGAACGGATTGACCAATCCGCAAAATTTCTGTTGCATCTGAAAGCACAAACTCGCCCGATTACAACGGTATGCGTACTTTTCCCCTAGGCCGTTCTAGTTATTCGTTTCGAGCATCAGAACTGCGAAAATGTTGAGTTTCTCAAGCGTTTCTTACCTACAAACTGCCATATCTCGCGAACGGATTGACCAATCCGCAAAATTTCTGTTGCATCTGAAAGTAGAAACTCGCCCGATTACAACGGTATGCGTACTTTTCCCCTAGGCCGTTCTAGTTATTCGTTTCGAGCATCAGAACTGCGAAAATTTTGAGTTTCTCAAGCGTTTCTTACTTCCAAACTGCCATATCTCGCGAACGGATTGACCAATCCGCAAAATTTCTGTTGCATCTGAAAGTAGAAACTCGCCCGATTACAACGGTATGCGTACTTTTCCCCTAGGCCGTTCTGGTTATTCGTTTCGAGCATCAGAACTGTGAAAATTTTGAGTTTCTCAACCGTTTCTTACCTCCAAACTGCCATATCTCGCGAACGAATTGACCAATCCGCAAAATTTCTGTTGCATCTGAAAGTTGAAAGTCGCCCGATTACAACGGTATGCGTACTTTTCCCCTAAACCGTTCTAGTTATGCTTGTCGAGCATCAGAACTGCGAAAATTTTGAGTTTCTCAAGCGTTTCTTACCTCCAAACTGCCATATCTCGCGAACGGATTGACTAATCCGCAAAATTTCTGTTGCATCTGAAAGTAGAAACTCGCCCGCTTACAACGGTATGCGTACTTTTCCCCTAGGCCGTTCTAGTTATTCGTTTCGAGCATCAGAACTGCGAAAATTTTGAGATTCTCAAGCGTTTCTTACCTCCAAACTGCCATATCTCGCGAACGGATTGACCAATCCGCAAAATTTCTGTTGCATCTGAAAGTAGAAAATCGCCCGATTACAACGGTATGCGTACGTTTCCCCAAGTCCGTCCTAGTTATTCGTTTCGAGCATCAGAACTGCGAAAATTTTGAGTTTCTCAAGAGTTTCTTACCTCCAAACTGCCATATCTCGCGAACGGATTGACCAATCCGCAAAATTTCTGTTGCATCTGAAAGTAGAAACTTGCCCGATTACAACGGTATGCGTACTTTTCCCCTAGTCCGTTCTAGTTATTCGTTTCGAGCATCAGAACTGCGAAAATTTTGAGTTTCTCGACCGTTTCTTGCCTCCAAACTGCCATATCTCGCGAACGGATTGACCAATCCGCAAAATTTCTGTTGCATCTGAAAGTAGAAACTTGCCCGATTACAACGGTATGCGTACTTTTCCCCTAGACCGCTCTAGTTATGCTTGTCGAGCATCAGAACTGCGAAAATTTTGAGTTTCTCAAGCGTTTCTTACCTCCAAACTGCCATATCTCGCGAACGGATTGACCAATCCGCAAAATTTCTGTTGCATCTGAAAGTAGAAGCTCGCCCGATTACAACGGTATGCGTACTTTTCCCCTAGTCCGTTCTAGTTATTCGTTTCGAGCATCAGAACTGCGAAAATTTTGAGTTTCTCAAGCGTTTCTTACCTCCAAACTGCCATATCTCGCGAACGGATTGACCCATCGGCAAAATTTCTGTTGCATCTGAAAGTAGAAACTCGCCCGATTACAACGGTATGCGTACTTTTCCCCTAGTCCGTTCTAGTTATTCGTTTCGAGCATCAGAACTGCGAAAATTTTGAGTTTCTCAAGCGTTTCTTACCTCCAAACTGCCATATCTCGCGAACGGATTGACCAATCCGCAAAATTTCTGTTGCATCTGAAAGTAGAAACTCGCCCGATTACAACGGTATGCGTACGCTTCCCCAAGTCCGTTCTAGTTATTCGTTTCGAGCATCAGAACTGCGAAAATTTTGAGTTTCTCAAGCGTTTCTTACCTCCAAACTGCCATATCTCGCGAACGGATTGACCAATCCGCAAAATTTCTGTTGCATCTGAAAGTAGAAACTCGCCCGATTACAACGGTATGCGTACTTTTCCCCTAGGCCGTTCTAGTTATTCGTTTCGAGAATCAGAACTGCGAAAATGTTGAGTTTCTCAAGCGTTTCTTACCTCCAAACTGCCATATCTCGCGAACGGATTGACCAATCCGCAAAATTTCTGTTGCATCTGAAAGTAGAAATTCGCCCGATTACAACGGTGTGCGTACTTTTCCCCTAGACCGTTCTAGTTATTCGTTTCGAGCATCAGAACTGCGAAAATGTTGAGTTTCTCAAACGTTTCTTACCTACAAACTGCCATATCTCGCGAACGGATTGACCAATCCGTAAAATTTCTGTTGCATCTGAAAGTAGAAAGTCGCCCGATTACAACGGTATGCGTATTTTTCCCCTAGAACGTTCTAGTTATGCTTGTCGAGCATCAGAACTGTGAAAATTTTGAGTTTCTCAACCGTTTCTTACCTCCAAACTGCCATATCTCGCGAACGGATTGACCAATCCGCAAAATTTCTGTTGCATCTGAAAGTAGAAAGTCGCCCGATTACAACGGTATGCGTACTTTTCCCCTAGACCGCTCTAGTTATGCTTGTCGAGCATCAGAACTGCGAAAATTTTGAGTTTCTCAAACGTTTCTTACCTACAAACTGCCATATCTCGCGAACGGATTGACCAATCCGTAAAATTTCTGTTGCATCTGAAAGTAGAAACTCGCCCGATTACAACGGTATGCGTACGCTTCCCCAAGTCCGTTCTAGTTATTCGTTTCGAGCATCAGAACTGCGAAAATGTTGAGTTTCTCAAACGTTTCTTACCTACAAACTGCCATATCTCGCGAACGGATTGACCAATCCGTAAAATTTCTGTTGCATCTGAAAGTAGAAAGTCGCCCGATTACAACGGTATGCGTACTTTTCCCCTAGACCGCTCTAGTTATGCTTGTCGAGCATCAGAACTGCGAAAATTTTGAGTTTCTCAAGCGTTTCTTACCTCCAAACTGCCATATCTCGCGAACGGATTGACCAATCCGCAAAATTTCTGTTGCATCTGAAAGTAGAAAGTCGCCCGATTACAACGGTATGCGTATTTTTCCCCTAGAACGTTCTAGTTATGCTTGTCGAGCATCAGAACTGTGAAAATTTTGAGTTTCTCAACCGTTTCTTACCTCCAAACTGCCATATCTCGCGAACGGATTGACCAATCCGCAAAATTTCTGTTGCATCTGAAAGTAGAAAGTCGCCCGATTACAACGGTATGCGTACTTTTCCCCTAGACCGCTCTAGTTATGCTTGTCGAGCATCAGAACTGCGAAAATTTTGAGTTTCTCAAGCGTTTCTTACCTCCAAACTGCCATATCTCGCGAACGGATTGACCAATCCGCAAAATTTCTGTTGCATCTGAAAGTAGAAAGTCGCCCGATTACAACGGTATGCGTACTTTTCCCCTAGAACGTTCTAGTTATGCTTGTCGAGCATCAGAACTGCGAAAATTTTGAGTTTCTCAAGCGTTTCTTACCTCCAAACTGCCATATCTCGAGAACGGATTGACCAATCCGTAAAATTTCTGTTGCATCTGAAAGTAGAAACTCGCCCGATTACAAAGGTATGCGTACTTTTCCCCTAGGCCGTTCTAGTTATTCGTTTCGAGCATCAGAACTGCGAAAATGTTGAGTTTCTCAAGCGTTTCTTACCTACAAACTGCCATATCTCGCGAACGGATTGACCAATCCGTAAAATTTCTGTTGCATCTGAAAGTAGAAAGTCGCCCGATTACAACGGTATGCGTACTTTTCCCCTAGACCGCTCTAGTTATGCTTGTCGAGCATCAGAACTGCGAAAATTTTGAGTTTCTCAAGCGTTTCTTACCTCCAAACTGCCATATCTCGCGAACGGATTGACCAATCCGCAAAATTTCTGTTGCATCTGAAAGTAGAAACTCGCCCGATTACAACGGTATGCGTACTTTTCCCCTAGTCCGTTCTAGTTATTCGTTTCGAGCATCAGAACTGCGAAAATTTTGAGTTTCTCAAGCGTTTCTTACCTCCAAACTGCCATATCTCGCGAACGGATTGACCCATCGGCAAAATTTCTGTTGCATCTGAAAGTAGAAACTCGCCCGATTACAACGGTATGCGTACTTTTCCCCTAGTCCGTTCTAGTTATTCGTTTCGAGCATCAGAACTGCGAAAATTTTGAGTTTCTCAAGCGTTTCTTACCTCCAAACTGCCATATCTCGCGAACGGATTGACCAATCCGCAAAATTTCTGTTGCATCTGAAAGTAGAAACTCGCCCGATTACAACGGTATGCGTACGCTTCCCCAAGTCCGTTCTAGTTATTCGTTTCGAGCATCAGAACTGCGAAAATTTTGAGTTTCTCAAGCGTTTCTTACCTCCAAACTGCCATATCTCGCGAACGGATTGACCAATCCGCAAAATTTCTGTTGCATCTGAAAGTAGAAACTCGCCCGATTACAACGGTATGCGTACTTTTCCCCTAGGCCGTTCTAGTTATTCGTTTCGAGCATCAGAACTGCGAAAATGTTGAGTTTCTCAAGCGTTTCTTACCTCCAAACTGCCATATCTCGCGAACGGATTGACCAATCCGCAAAATTTCTGTTGCATCTGAAAGTAGAAATTCGCCCGATTACAACGGTGTGCGTACTTTTCCCCTAGACCGTTCTAGTTATTCGTTTCGAGCATCAGAACTGCGAAAATGTTGAGTTTCTCAAACGTTTCTTACCTACAAACTGCCATATCTCGCGAACGGATTGACCAATCCGTAAAATTTCTGTTGCATCTGAAAGTAGAAAGTCGCCCGATTACAACGGTATGCGTACTTTTCCCCTAGACCGTTCTAGTTATGCTTGTCGAGCATCAGAACTGCGAAAATTTTGAGTTTCTCAAGCGTTTCTTACCTCCAAACTGCCATATCTCGCGAACGGATTGACCAATCCGCAAAATTTCTGTTGCATCTGAAAGTAGAAAGTCGCCCGATTACAACGGTATGCGTATTTTTCCCCTAGAACGTTCTAGTTATGCTTGTCGAGCATCAGAACTGCGAAAATTTTGAGTTTCTCAAGCGTTTCTTACCTCCAAACTGCCATATCTCGCGAACGGATTGACCAATCCGCAAAATTTCTGTTGCATCTGAAAGTAGAAACTCGCCCGATTACAACGGTAGGTGTAGTTTTCCCCTAGGCCGTTCTAGTTATTCGTTTCGAGCATCAGAACTGCGAAAATTTTGAGTTTCTCAACCGTTTCTTACCTCCAAACTGCCATATCTCGCGAACGGATTGACCAATCCGCAAAATTTCTGTTGCATCTGAAAGTAGAAACTCGCCCGATTACAACGGTATGCGTACTTTTCCCCTAGACCGCTCTAGTTATGCTTGTCGAGCATCAGAACTGCGAAAATTTTGAGTTTCTCAAGCGTTTCTTACCTCCAAACTGCCATATCTCGCGAACGGATTGACCAATCCGCAAAATTTCTGTTGCATCTGAAAGTAGAAAGTCGCCCGATTACAACGGTATGCGTATTTTTCCCCTAGAACGTTCTAGTTATGCTTGTCGAGCATCAGAACTGCGAAAATTTTGAGTTTCTCAAGCGTTTCTTACCTCCAAACTGCCATATCTCGCGAACGGATTGACCAATCCGCAAAATTTCTGTTGCATCTGAAAGTAGAAACTCGCCCGATTACAACGGTAGGTGTAGTTTTCCCCTAGGCCGTTCTAGTTATTCGTTTCGAGCATCAGAACTGCGAAAATTTTGAGTTTCTCAACCGTTTCTTACCTCCAAACTGCCATATCTCGCGAACGGATTGACCAATCCGCAAAATTTCTGTTGCATCTGAAAGTAGAAACTCGCCCGATTACAACGGTAGATGTAGTTTTCCCTTAGGCCGTTCTAGTTATTCGTTTCGAGCATCAGAACTGCGAAAATGTTGAGTTTCTCAAGCGTTTCTTACCTACAAACTGCCATATCTGGCGAACGGATTGACCAATCCGCAAAATTTCTGTTGCATCTGAAAGTAGAAATTCGCCCGATTACAACGGTATGCGCACTTTTCCCCTAGTCGGTTCTAGTTACTCGTTTCGCGCATCAGAACTGCGAAAATTTTGAGTTTCTCAAGCGTTTCTTACCTCCAAACTGCCATATCTCGCGAACGGATTGACCAATCCGCAAAATTTCTGTTGCATCTGAAAGTAGAAACTTGCCCGATTACAACGGTATGCGTACTTTTCCCCTAGGCCGTACTGGTTATTCGTTTCGAGCATCAGAACTGTGAAAATTTTGAGTTTCTCAACCGTTTCTTACCTCCAAACTGCCATATCTCGCGAACGGATTGACCAATCCGCAAAATTTCTGTTGCATCTGAAAGTAGAAAGTCGCCCGATTACAACGGTATGCGTACTTTTCCCCTAGACCGCTCTAGTTATGCTTGTCGAGCATCAGAACTGCGAAAATTTTGAGTTTCTCAAGCGTTTCTTACCTCCAAACTGCCATATCTCGCGAACGGATTGACCAATCCGCAAAATTTCTGTTGCATCTGAAAGTAGAAAGTCGCCCGATTACAACGGTATGCGTACTTTCCCTCTAGAACGTTCTAGTTATGCTTGTCGAGCATCAGAACTGCGAAAATTTTGAGTTTCTCAAGCGTTTCTTACCTCCAAACTGCCATATCTCGCGAACGGATTGACCAATCCGTAAAATTTCTGTTGCATCTGAAAGTAGAAACTCGCCCGATTACAAAGGTATGCGTACTTTTCCCCTAGGCCGTTCTAGTTATTCGTTTCGAGCATCAGAACTGCGAAAATGTTGAGTTTCTCAAGCGTTTCTTACCTCCAAACTGCCATATCTCGCGAACGGATTGACCAATCCGCAAAATTTCTGTTGCATCTGAAAGTAGAAAGTCGCCCGATTACAACGGTATGCGTATTTTTCCCCTAGAACGTTCTAGTTATGCTTGTCGAGCATCAGAACTGCGAAAATTTTGAGTTTCTCAAGCGTTTCTTACCTCCAAACTGCCATATCTCGCGAACGGATTGACCAATCCGCAAAATTTCTGTTGCATCTGAAAGTAGAAACTCGCCCGATTACAACGGTAGGTGTAGTTTTCCCCTAGGCCGTCCTAGTTATTCGTTTCGAGCATCAGAACTGCGAAAATGTTGAGTTTCTCAAGCGTTTCTTACCTCCAAACTGCCATATCTCGCGAACGGATTGACCAATCCGCAAAATTTCTGTTGCATCCGAAAGTAGAAACTCGCCCGATTACAACGGTATGCGTACTTTTCCCCTAGTCCGTTCTAGTTATTCGTTTCGAGCATCAGAACTGCGAAAATTTTGAGTTTCTCAAGCGTTTCTTACCCCCAAACTGCCATATCTCGCGAACGGATTGACCCATCCGCAAAATTTCTGTTGCATCTGAAAGTAGAAACTCGCCCGATTACAACGGTATGCGTACTTTTCCCCTAGTCCGTTCTAGTTATTCGTTTCGAGCATCAGAACTGCGAAAATTTTGAGTTTCTCAAGCGTTTCTTACCTCCAAACTGCCATATCTCGCGAACGGATTGACCAATCCGCAAAATTTCTGTTGCATCTGAAAGCACAAACTCGCCCGATTACAACGGTATGCGTACTTTTCCCCTAGGCCGTTCTAGTTATTCGTTTCGAGCATCAGAACTGCGAAAATGTTGAGTTTCTCAAGCGTTTCTTACCTACAAACTGCCATATCTCGCGAACGGATTGACCAATCCGCAAAATTTCTGTTGCATCTGAAAGTAGAAACTCGCCCGATTACAACGGTATGCGTACTTTTCCCCTAGGCCGTTCTAGTTATTCGTTTCGAGCATCAGAACTGCGAAAATTTTGAGTTTCTCAAGCGTTTCTTACTTCCAAACTGCCATATCTCGCGAACGGATTGACCAATCCGCAAAATTTCTGTTGCATCTGAAAGTAGAAACTCGCCCGATTACAACGGTATGCGTACGTTTCCCCAAGTCCGTTCTAGTTATTCGTTTCGAGCATCAGAACTGCGAAAATTTTGAGTTTCTCAAGCGTTTCTTACCTCCAAACTGCCATATCTCGCGAACGGATTTACCAATCCGCAAAATTTCTGTTGCATCTGAAAGTAGAAAGTCGCCCGATTACAACGGTATGCGTACTTTTCCCCTAGACCGTTCTAGTTATGCTTGTCGAGCATCAGAACTGCGAAAATTTTGAGTTTCTCAAGCGTTTCTTACCTCCAAACTGCCATATCTCGCGAACGGATTGACTAATCCGCAAAATTTCTGTTGCATCTGAAAGTAGAAACTCGCCCGGTTACAACGGTATGCGTACTTTTCCCCTAGGCCGTTCTAGTTATTCGTTTCGAGCATCAGAACTGCGAAAATTTTGAGTTTCTCAAGCGTTTCTTACCTCCAAACTGCCATATCTCGCGAACGGATTGACCAATCCGCAAAATTTCTGTTGCATCTGAAAGTAGAAACTCGCCCGATTACAACGGTATGCGTACGTTTCCCCAAGTCCGTTCTAGTTATTCGTTTCGAGTATTAGAACTGCGAAAATTTTGAGTTTCTCAAGCGTTTCTTACCTCCAAACTGCCATATCTCGCGAACGGATTGACCAATCCGCAAAATTTCTGTTGCATCTGAAAGTAGAAACTCGCCCGATTACAACGGTAGGTGTAGTTTTCCCCTAGGCCGTTCTCGTTATTCGTTTCGAGCATCAGAACTGCGAAAATGTTGAGTTTCTCAAGCGTTTCTTACCTCCAAACTGCCATATCTCGCGAACGGATTGACCAATCCGCAAAATTTCTGTTGCATCTGAAAGTAGAAACTCGCCCGATTACAACGGTATGCGTACTTTTCCCCTAGGCCGTTCTGGTTATTCGTTTCGAGTATCAGAACTGTGATAATTTTGAATGTCTCGACCGTTTCTTGCCTCCAAACTGCCATATCTCGCGAACGGATTGACCAATCCGCAAAATTTCTGTTGCATCTGAAAGTAGAAACTCGCCCGATTACAACGGTATGCGTACGTTTCCCCAAGTCCGTTCTAGTTATTCGTTTCGAGCATCAGAACTGCGAAAATTTTGAGTTTCTCAAGCGTTTCTTACCTCCAAACTGCCATATCTCGCGAACGGATTGACCAATCCGCAAAATTTCTGTTGCATCTGAAAGTAGAAAGTCGCCCGATTACAACGGTATGCCTACTTTTCCCCTAGACCGTTCTAGTTATGCTTGTCGAGCATCAGAACTGCGAAAATTTTGAGTTTCTCAAGCGTTTCTTACCTCCAAACTGCCATATCTCGCGAACGGATTGACTAATCCGCAAAATTTCTGTTGCATCTGAAAGTAGAAACTCGCCCGCTTACAACGGTATGCGTACTTTTCCCCTAGGCCGTTCTAGTTATTCGTTTCGAGCATCAGAACTGCGAAAATTTTGAGTTTCTCAAGCGTTTCTTACCTCCAAACTGCCATATCTCGCGAACGGATTGACCAATCCGCAAAATTTCTGTTGCATCTGAAAGTAGAAACTCGCCCGATTACAACGGTATGCGTACGTTTCCCCAAGTCCGTTCTAGTTATTCGTTTCGAGCATTAGAACTGCGAAAATTTTGAGTTTCTCAAGCGTTTCTTACCTCCAAACTGCCATATCTCGCGAACGGATTGACCAATCCGCAAAATTTCTGTTGCATCTGAAAGTAGAAACTCGCCCGATTACAACGGTATGCGTACTTTTCCCCTAGGCCGTTCTAGTTATTTGTTTCGAGCATCAGAACTGCGAAAATGTTGAGTTTCTCAAGCGTTTCTTACCTACAAACTGCCATATCTCGCGAACGGATTGACCAATCCGCAAAATTTCTGTTGCATCTGAAAGTAGAAACTCGCCCGATTGCAGCGGTATGCGTACTTTTCCCCTAGACCGTTCTAGTTATGCTTGTCGAGCATCAGACCTGCGAAAATTTTGAGTTTCTCAAGCGTTTCTTACTTCCAAACTGCCATATCTCGCGAACGGATTGACCAATCCGCAAAATTTCTGTTGCATCTGAAAGTAGAAACTCGCCCGATTACAACGGTAGGTGTAGTTTTCCCCTAGGCCGTTCTAGTTATTCGTTTCGAGCATCAGAACTGCGAAAATGTTGAGTTTCTCAAGCGTTTCTTACCTCCAAACTGCCATATCTCGCGAACGGATTGACCAATCCGCAAACTTTCTGTTGCATCTGAAAGTAGAAACTCGCCCGATTACAACGGTATGCGTACTTTTCCCCTAGGCCGTTCTGGTTATTCGTTTCGAGTATCAGAACTGTGATAATTTTGAATTTCTCGACCGTTTCTTGCCTCCAAACTGCCATATCTCGCGAACGGATTGACCAATCCGCAAAATTTCTGTTGCATCTGAAAGTAGAAACTCGCCCGATTACAACGGTATGCGTACGTTTCCCCAAGTCCGTTCTAGTTATTCGTTTCGAGCATCAGAACTGCGAAAATTTTGAGTTCCTCAAGCGTTTCTTACCTCCAAACTGCCATATCTCGCGAACGGATTGACCAATCCGCAAAATTTCTGTTGCATCTGAAAGTAGAAACTCGCCCGATTACAACGGTAGGTGTAGTTTTCCCCTAGGCCGTTCTAGTTATTCGTTTCGAGCATTAGAACTGCGAAAATTTTGAGTTTCTCAAGCGTTTCTTACCTCCAAACTGCCATATCTCGCGAACGGATTGACCAATCCGCAAAATTTCTGTTGCATCTGAAAGTAGAAACTCGCCCGATTACAGCGGTATGCGTACTTTTCCCCTAGACCGTTCTAGTTATGCTTGTCGAGCATCAGAACTGCGAAAATTTTGTGTTTCTCAAGCGTTTCTTAATTCCAAACTGCCATATCTCGCGAACGGATTGACCAATCCGCAAAATTTCTGTTGCATCTGAAAGTAGAAACTCGCCCGATTACAACGGTAGGTGTAGTTTTCCCCTAGGCCGTTCTAGTTATTCGTTTCGAGCATCAGAACTGCGAAAATGTTGAGTTTCTCAAGCGTTTCTTACCTCCAAACTGCCATATCTCGCGAACGGATTGACCAATCCGCAAAATTTCTGTTGCATCTGAAAGTAGAAACTCGCCCGATTACAACGGTATGCGTACTTTTCCCCTAGGCCGTTCTGGTTATTCGTTTCGAGTATCAGAACTGTGATAATTTTGAATTTCTCGACCGTTTCTTGCCTCCAAACTGCCATATCTCGCGAACGGATTGACCAATCCGCAAAATTTCTGTTGCATCTGAAAGTAGAAACTCGCCCGATTACAACGGTATGCGTACGTTTCCCCAAGTCCGTTCTAGTTATTCGTTTCGAGCATCAGAACTGCGAAAATTTTGAGTTCCTCAAGCGTTTCTTACCTCCGAACTGCCATATCTCGCGAACGGATTGACCAATCCGCAAAATTTCTGTTGCATCTGAAAGTATAAACTCGCCCGATTACAACGGTAGGTGTAGTTTTCCCCTAGGCCGTTCTAGTTATTCGTTTCGAGCATCAGAACTGCGAAAATTTTGAGTTTCTCAAGCGTTTCTTACCTCCAAACTGCCATATCTCGTGAACGGATTGACCAATCCGCAAAATTTCTGTTGCATCTGAAAGTAGAAACTCGCCCGATTACAGCGGTATGCGTACTTTTCCCCTAGACCGTTCTAGTTATGCTTGTCGAGCATCAGAACTGCGAAAATTTTGAGTTTCTCAAGCGTTTCTTACTTCCAAACTGCCATATCTCGCGAACGGATTGACCAATCCGCAGAATTTCTGTTGCATCTGAAAGTAGAAACTCGCCCGATTACAACGGTAGGTGTAGTTTTCCCCTAGGCCGTTCTAGTTATTCGTTTCGAGCATCAGAACTGCGAAAATTTTGAGTTTCTCAAGCGTTTCTTACCTCCAAACTGCCATATCTCGCGAACGGATTGACCAATCCGCAAAATTTCTGTTGCATCTGAAAGTAGAAACTCGCCCGATTACAACGGTATGCGTACGTTTCCCCAAGTCCGTTCTAGTTATTCGTTTCGAGCATCAGAACTGCGAAAATTTTGAGTTTCTCAAGCGTTTCTTACCTCCAAACTGCCATATCTCGCGAACGGATTGACCAATCCGCAAAATTTCTGTTGCATCTGAAAGTAGAAACTCGCCCCATTACAACGGTATGCGTACTTTTCCCCTAGGCCGTTCTAGTTAATCGTTTCGAGCATCAGAACTGCGAAAATTTTGAGTTTCTCAAGCGTTTCTTACTTCCAAACTGCCATATCTCGCGAACGGATTGACCAATCCGCAAAATTTCTGTTGCATCTGAAAGTAGAAACTCGCCCGATTACAACGGTATGCGTACTTTTCCCCTAGGCCGTTCTGGTTATTCGTTTCGAGTATCAGAACTGTGATAATTTTGAATTTCTCGACCGTTTCTTGCCTCCAAACTGCCATATCTCGCGAACGGATTGACCAATCCGCAAAATTTCTGTTGCATCTGAAAGTAGAAACTCGCCCGATTACAACGGTATGCGTACGTTTCCCCAAGTCCGTTCTAGTTATTCGTTTCGAGCATCAGAACTGCGAAAATTTTGAGTTCCTCAAGCGTTTCTTACCTCCAAACTGCCATATCTCGCGAACGGATTGACCAATCCGCAAAATTTCTGTTGCATCTGAAAGTAGAAACTCGCCCGATTACAACGGTATGCGTACGTTTCCCCAAGTCCGTTCTAGTTATTCGTTTCGAGCATCAGAACTGCGAAAATTTTGAGTTTCTCAAGCGTTTCTTACCTCCAAACTGCCATATCTCGCGAACGGATTGACCAATCCGCAAAATTTCTGTTGCATCTGAAAGTAGAAACTCGCCCGATTACAACGGTATGCGTACGTTTCCCCAAGTCCGTTCTAGTTATTCGTTTCGAGCATCAGAACTGCGAAAATTTTGAGTTTCTCAAGCGTTTCTTACTTCCAAACTGTCATATCTCGCGAACGGATTGACCAATCCGCAAAATTTCTGTTGCATCTGAAAGTAGAAACTCGCCCGATTACAACGGTAGGTGTAGTTTTCCCCTAGGCCGTTCTAGTTATTCGTTTCGAGCATCAGAACTGCGAAAATTTTGAGTTTCTCAAGCGTTTCTTACCTCCAAACTGCCATATCTCGCGAACGGATTGACCAATCCGCAAAATTTCTGTTGCATCTGAAAGTAGAAACTCGCCCGATTACAACGGTATGCGTACGTTTCCCCAAGTCCGTTCTAGTTATTCGTTTCGAGCATCAGAACTGCGAAAATTTTGAGTTTCTCAAGCGTTTCTTACCTCCAAACTGCCATATCTCGCGAACGGATTGACCAATCCGCAAAATTTCTGTTGCATCTGAAAGTAGAAACTCGCCCCATTACAACGGTATGCGTACTTTTCCCCTAGGCCGTTCTAGTTAATCGTTTCGAGCATCAGAACTGCGAAAATTTTGAGTTTCTCAAGCGTTTCTTACTTCCAAACTGCCATATCTCGCGAACGGATTGACCAATCCGCAAAATTTCTGTTGCATCTGAAAGTAGAAACTCGCCCGATTACAACGGTATGCGTACGTTTCCCCAAGTCCGTTCTAGTTATTCGTTTCGAGCATCAGAACTGCGAAAATTTTGAGTTCCTCAAGCGTTTCTTACCTCCAAACTGCCATATCTCGCGAACGGATTGACCAATCCGCAAAATTTCTGTTGCATCTGAAAGTAGAAACTCGCCCGATTACAACGGTATGCGTACTTTTCCCCTAGGCCGTTCTGGTTATTCGTTTCGAGTATCAGAACTGTGATAATTTTGAATTTCTCGACCGTTTCTTGCCTCCAAACTGCCATATCTCGCGAACGGATTGACCAATCCGCAAAATTTCTGTTGCATCTGAAAGTAGAAACTCGCCCGATTACAACGGTATGCGTACGTTTCCCCAAGTCCGTTCTAGTTATTCGTTTCGAGCATCAGAACTGCGAAAATTTTGAGTTCCTCAAGCGTTTCTTACCTCCAAACTGCCATATCTCGCGAACGGATTGACCAATCCGCAAAATTTCTGTTGCATCTGAAAGTATAAACTCGCCCGATTACAACGGTAGGTGTAGTTTTCCCCTAGGCCGTTCTAGTTATTCGTTTCGAGCATCAGAACTGCGAAAATTTTGAGTTTCTCAAGCGTTTCTTACCTCCAAACTGCCATATCTCGTGAACGGATTGACCAATCCGCAAAATTTCTGTTGCATCTGAAAGTAGAAACTCGCCCGATTACAGCGGTATGCGTACTTTTCCCCTAGACCGTTCTAGTTATGCTTGTCGAGCATCAGAACTGCGAAAATTTTGAGTTTCTCAAGCGTTTCTTACTTCCAAACTGCCATATCTCGCGAACGGATTGACCAATCCGCAAAATTTCTGTTGCATCTGAAAGTAGAAACTCGCCCGATTACAACGGTAGGTGTAGTTTTCCCCTAGGCCGTTCTAGTTATTCGTTTCGAGCATCAGATCTGCGAAAATTTTGAGTTTCTCAAGCGTTTCTTACCTCCAAACTGCCATATCTCGCGAACGGATTGACCAATCCGCAAAATTTCTGTTGCATCTGAAAGTAGAAACTCGCCCGATTACAACGGTATGCGTACTTTTCCCCTAGGCCGTTCTGGTTATTCGTTTCGAGTCAAGAACTGTGATAATTTTGAGTTTCTCGACCGTTTCTTGCCTCCAAACTGCCATATCTCGCGAACGGATTGACCAATCCGCAAAATTTCTGTTGCATCTGAAAGTAGAAACTCGCCCGATTACAACGGTATGCGTACGTTTCCCCAAGTCCGTTCTAGTTATTCGTTTCGAGCATCAAAACTGCGAAAATTTTGAGTTTCTCAAGCGTTTCTTACCTCCAAACTGCCATATCTCGCGAACGGATTGACCAATCCGCAAAATTTCTGTTGCATCTGAAAGTAGAAACTCGCCCCATTACAACGGTATGCGTACTTTTACCCTAGGCCGTTCTAGTTAATCGTTTCGAGCATCAGAACTGCGAAAATTTTGAGTTTCTCAAGCGTTTCTTACTTCCAAACTGCCATATCTCGCGAACGGATTGACCAATCCGCAAAATTTCTGTTGCATCTGAAAGTAGAAACTCGCCCGATTACAACGGTAGGTGTAGTTTTCCCCAGGCCGTTCTAGTTATTCGTTTCGAGCATCAGAACTGCGAAAATTTTGAGTTTCTCAAGCGTTTCTTACCTCCAAACTGCCATATCTCGCGAACGGATTGACCAATCCGCAAAATTTCTGTTGCATCTGAAAGTAGAAACTCGCCCGATTACAACGGTATGCGTACTTTTCCCCTAGGCCGTTCTGGTTATTCGTTTCGAGTCAAGAACTGTGATAATTTTGAGTTTCTCGACCGTTTCTTGCCTCCAAACTGCCACATCTCGCGAACGGATTGACCAATCCGCAAAATTTCTGTTGCATCTGAAAGTAGAAACTCGCCCGATTACAACGGTATGCGTACGTTTCCCCAAGTCCGTTCTACTTATTCGTTTCGAGCATCAGAACTGCGAAAATTTTGAGTTTCTCAAGCGTTTCTTACATCCAAACTGCCATATCTCGCGAACGGATTGACCAATCCGCAAAATTTCTATTGCATCTGAAAGTAGAAACTCGCCCGATTACAACGGTATGCGTACTTTTACCCTAGGCCGTTCTAGTTAATCTTTTCGAGCATCAGAACTGCGAAAATTTTGAGTTTCTCAAGCGTTTCTTACTTCCAAACTGCCATATCTCGCGAACGGATTGACCAATCCGCAAAATTTCTGTTGCATCTGAAAGTAGAAACTCGCCCGATTACAACGGTATGCGTACGTTTCCCCAAGTCCGTTCTAGTTATTCGTTTCGAGCATCAGAACTGCGAAAATTTTGAGTTCCTCAAGCGTTTCTTACCTCCAAACTGCCATATCTCGCGAACGGATTGACCAATCCGCAAAATTTCTGTTGCATCTGAAAGTAGAAACTCGCCCGATTACAACGGTAGGTGTAGTTTTCCCCTAGGCCGTTCTAGTTATTCGTTTCGAGCATTAGAACTGCGAAAATTTTGAGTTTCTCAAGCGTTTCTTACCTCCAAACTGCCATATCTCGCGAACGGATTGACCAATCCGCAAAATTTCTGTTGCATCTGAAAGTAGAAACTCGCCCGATTACAGCGGTATGCGTACTTTTCCCCTAGACCGTTCTAGTTATGCTTGTCGAGCATCAGAACTGCGAAAATTTTGTGTTTCTCAAGCGTTTCTTACTTCCAAACTGCCATATCTCGCGAACGGATTGACCAATCCGCAAAATTTCTGTTGCATCTGAAAGTAGAAACTCGCCCGATTACAACGGTAGGTGTAGTTTTCCCCTAGGCCGTTCTAGTTATTCGTTTCGAGCATCAGAACTGCGAAAATTTTGAGTTTCTCAAGCGTTTCTTACCTCCAAACTGCCATATCTCGCGAACGGATTGACCAATCCGCAAAATTTCTGTTGCATCTGAAAGTAGAAACTCGCCCGATTACAACGGTATGCGTACGTTTCCCCAAGTCCGTTCTAGTTATTCGTTTCGAGCATCAGAACTGCGAAAATTTTGAGTTTCTCAAGCGTTTCTTACCTCCAAACTGCCATATCTCGCGAACGGATTGACCAATCCGCAAAATTTCTGTTGCATCTGAAAGTAGAAACTCGCCCCATTACAACGGTATGCGTACTTTTCCCCTAGGCCGTTCTAGTTAATCGTTTCGAGCATCAGAACTGCGAAAATTTTGAGTTTCTCAAGCGTTTCTTACTTCCAAACTGCCATATCTCGCGAACGGATTGACCAATCCGCAAAATTTCTGTTGCATCTGAAAGTAGAAACTCGCCCGATTACAACGGTATGCGTACGTTTCCCCAAGTCCGTTCTAGTTATTCGTTTCGAGCATCAGAACTGCGAAAATTTTGAGTTCCTCAAGCGTTTCTTACCTCCAAACTGCCATATCTCGCGAACGGATTGACCAATCCGCAAAATTTCTGTTGCATCTGAAAGTAGAAACTCGCCCGATTACAACGGTAGGTGTAGTTTTCCCCTAGGCCGTTCTAGTTATTCGTTTCGAGCATTAGAACTGCGAAAATTTTGAGTTTCTCAAGCGTTTCTTACCTCCAAACTGCCATATCTCGCGAACGGATTGACCAATCCGCAAAATTTCTGTTGCATCTGAAAGTAGAAACTCGCCCGATTACAGCGGTATGCGTACTTTTCCCCTAGACCGTTCTAGTTATGCTTGTCGAGCATCAGAACTGCGAAAATTTTGTGTTTCTCAAGCGTTTCTTACTTCCAAACTGCCATATCTCGCGAACGGATTGACCAATCCGCAAAATTTCTGTTGCATCTGAAAGTAGAAACTCGCCCGATTACAACGGTAGGTGTAGTTTTCCCCTAGGCCGTTCTAGTTATTCGTTTCGAGCATCAGAACTGCGAAAATGTTGAGTTTCTCAAGCGTTTCTTACCTCCAAACTGCCATATGTCGCGAACGGATTGACCAATCCGCAAAATTTCTGTTGCATCTGAAAGTAGAAACTCGCCCGATTACAACGGTATGCGTACTTTTCCCCTAGGCCGTTCTGGTTATTCGTTTCGAGTATCAGAACTGTGATAATTTTGAATTTCTCGACCGTTTCTTGCCTCCAAACTGCCATATCTCGCGAACGGATTGACCAATCCGCAAAATTTCTGTTGCATCTGAAAGTAGAAACTCGCCCGATTACAACGGTATGCGTACGTTTCCCCAAGTCCGTTCTAGTTATTCGTTTCGAGCATCAGAACTGCGAAAATTTTGAGTTCCTCAAGCGTTTCTTACCTCCAAACTGCCATATCTCGCGAACGGATTGACCAATCCGCAAAATTTCTGTTGCATCTGAAAGTATAAACTCGCCCGATTACAACGGTAGGTGTAGTTTTCCCCTAGGCCGTTCTAGTTATTCGTTTCGAGCATCAGAACTGCGAAAATTTTGAGTTTCTCAAGCGTTTCTTACCTCCAAACTGCCATATCTCGTGAACGGATTGACCAATCCGCAAAATTTCTGTTGCATCTGAAAGTAGAAACTCGCCCGATTACAGCGGTATGCGTACTTTTCCCCTAGACCGTTCTAGTTATGCTTGTCGAGCATCAGAACTGCGAAAATTTTGAGTTTCTCAAGCGTTTCTTACTTCCAAACTGCCATATCTCGCGAACGGATTGACCAATCCGCAAAATTTCTGTTGCATCTGAAAGTAGAAACTCGCCCGATTACAACGGTAGGTGTAGTTTTCCCCTAGGCCGTTCTAGTTATTCGTTTCGAGCATCAGATCTGCGAAAATTTTGAGTTTCTCAAGCGTTTCTTACCTCCAAACTGCCATATCTCGCGAACGGATTGACCAATCCGCAAAATTTCTGTTGCATCTGAAAGTAGAAACTCGCCCGATTACAACGGTATGCGTACTTTTCCCCTAGGCCGTTCTGGTTATTCGTTTCGAGTCAAGAACTGTGATAATTTTGAGTTTCTCGACCGTTTCTTGCCTCCAAACTGCCATATCTCGCGAACGGATTGACCAATCCGCAAAATTTCTGTTGCATCTGAAAGTAGAAACTCGCCCGATTACAACGGTATGCGTACGTTTCCCCAAGTCCGTTCTAGTTATTCGTTTCGAGCATCAAAACTGCGAAAATTTTGAGTTTCTCAAGCGTTTCTTACCTCCAAACTGCCATATCTCGCGAACGGATTGACCAATCCGCAAAATTTCTGTTGCATCTGAAAGTAGAAACTCGCCCCATTACAACGGTATGCGTACTTTTACCCTAGGCCGTTCTAGTTAATCGTTTCGAGCATCAGAACTGCGAAAATTTTGAGTTTCTCAAGCGTTTCTTACTTCCAAACTGCCATATCTCGCGAACGGATTGACCAATCCGCAAAATTTCTGTTGCATCTGAAAGTAGAAACTCGCCCGATTACAACGGTAGGTGTAGTTTTCCCCCAGGCCGTTCTAGTTATTCGTTTCGAGCATCAGAACTGCGAAAATTTTGAGTTTCTCAAGCGTTTCTTACCTCCAAACTGCCATATCTCGCGAACGGATTGACCAATCCGCAAAATTTCTGTTGCATCTGAAAGTAGAAACTCGCCCGATTACAACGGTATGCGTACTTTTCCCCTAGGCCGTTCTGGTTATTCGTTTCGAGTCAAGAACTGTGATAATTTTGAGTTTCTCGACCGTTTCTTGCCTCCAAACTGCCACATCTCGCGAACGGATTGACCAATCCGCAAAATTTCTGTTGCATCTGAAAGTAGAAACTCGCCCGATTACAACGGTATGCGTACGTTTCCCCAAGTCCGTTCTACTTATTCGTTTCGAGCATCAGAACTGCGAAAATTTTGAGTTTCTCAAGCGTTTCTTACATCCAAACTGCCATATCTCGCGAACGGATTGACCAATCCGCAAAATTTCTATTGCATCTGAAAGTAGAAACTCGCCCGATTACAACGGTATGCGTACTTTTACCCTAGGCCGTTCTAGTTAATCTTTTCGAGCATCAGAACTGCGAAAATTTTGAGTTTCTCAAGCGTTTCTTACTTCCAAACTGCCATATCTCGCGAACGGATTGACCAATCCGCAAAATTTCTGTTGCATCTGAAAGTAGAAACTCGCCCGATTACAACGGTATGCGTACGTTTCCCCAAGTCCGTTCTAGTTATTCGTTTCGAGCATCAGAACTGCGAAAATTTTGAGTTCCTCAAGCGTTTCTTACCTCCAAACTGCCATATCTCGCGAACGGATTGACCAATCCGCAAAATTTCTGCTGCATCTGAAAGTAGAAACTCGCCCGATTACAACGGTAGGTGTAGTTTTCCCCTAGGCCGTTCTAGTTATTCGTTTCGAGCATTAGAACTGCGAAAATTTTGAGTTTCTCAAGCGTTTCTTACCTCCAAACTGCCATATCTCGCGAACGGATTGACCAATCCGCAAAATTTCTGTTGCATCTGAAAGTAGAAACTCGCCCGATTACAGCGGTATGCGTACTTTTCCCCTAGACCGTTCTAGTTATGCTTGTCGAGCATCAGAACTGCGAAAATTTTGTGTTTCTCAAGCGTTTCTTACTTCCAAACTGCCATATCTCGCGAACGGATTGACCAATCCGCAAAATTTCTGTTGCATCTGAAAGTAGAAACTCGCCCGATTACAACGGTAGGTGTAGTTTTCCCCTAGGCCGTTCTAGTTATTCGTTTCGAGCATCAGAACTGCGAAAATGTTGAGTTTCTCAAGCGTTTCTTACCTCCAAACTGCCATATCTCGCGAACGGATTGACCAATCCGCAAAATTTCTGTTGCATCTGAAAGTAGAAACTCGCCCGATTACAACGGTATGCGTACTTTTCCCCTAGGCCGTTCTGGTTATTCGTTTCGAGTATCAGAACTGTGATAATTTTGAATTTCTCGACCGTTTCTTGCCTCCAAACTGCCATATCTCGCGAACGGATTGACCAATCCGCAAAATTTCTGTTGCATCTGAAAGTAGAAACTCGCCCGATTACAACGGTATGCGTACGTTTCCCCAAGTCCGTTCTAGTTATTCGTTTCGAGCATCAGAACTGCGAAAATTTTGAGTTCCTCAAGCGTTTCTTACCTCCAAACTGCCATATCTCGCGAACGGATTGACCAATCCGCAAAATTTCTGTTGCATCTGAAAGTATAAACTCGCCCGATTACAACGGTAGGTGTAGTTTTCCCCTAGGCCGTTCTAGTTATTCGTTTCGAGCATCAGAACTGCGAAAATTTTGAGTTTCTCAAGCGTTTCTTACCTCCAAACTGCCATATCTCGTGAACGGATTGACCAATCCGCAAAATTTCTGTTGCATCTGAAAGTAGAAACTCGCCCGATTACAGCGGTATGCGTACTTTTCCCCTAGACCGTTCTAGTTATGCTTGTCGAGCATCAGAACTGCGAAAATTTTGAGTTTCTCAAGCGTTTCTTACTTCCAAACTGCCATATCTCGCGAACGGATTGACCAATCCGCAAAATTTCTGTTGCATCTGAAAGTAGAAACTCGCCCGATTACAACGGTAGGTGTAGTTTTCCCCTAGGCCGTTCTAGTTATTCGTTTCGAGCATCAGAACTGCGAAAATTTTGAGTTTCTCAAGCGTTTCTTACCTCCAAACTGCCATATCTCGCGAACGGATTGACCAATCCGCAAAATTTCTGTTGCATCTGAAAGTAGAAACTCGCCCGATTACAACGGTATGCGTACGTTTCCCCAAGTCCGTTCTAGTTATTCGTTTCGAGCATCAGAACTGCGAAAATTTTGAGTTTCTCAAGCGTTTCTTACCTCCAAACTGCCATATCTCGCGAACAGATTGACCAATCCGCAAAATTTCTGTTGCATCTGAAAGTAGAAACTCGCCCCATTACAACGGTATGCGTACTTTTCCCCTAAGCCGTTCTAGTTAATCGTTTCGAGCATCAGAACTGCGAAAATTTTGAGTTTCTCAAGCGTTTCTTACTTCCAAACTGCCATATCTCGCGAACGGATTGACCAATCCGCAAAATTTCTGTTGCATCTGAAAGTAGAAACTCGCCCGATTACAACGGTATGCGTACTTTTCCCCTAGGCCGTTCTGGTTATTCGTTTCGAGTATCAGAACTGTGATAATTTTGAATTTCTCGACCGTTTCTTGCCTCCAAACTGCCATATCTCGCGAACGGATTGACCAATCCGCAAAATTTCTGTTGCATCTGAAAGTAGAAACTCGCCCGATTACAACGGTATGCGTACGTTTCCCCAAGTCCGTTCTAGTTATTCGTTTCGAGCATCAGAACTGCGAAAATTTTGAGTTCCTCAAGCGTTTCTTACCTCCAAACTGCCATATCTCGCGAACGGATTGACCAATCCGCAAAATTTCTGTTGCCTCTGAAAGTATAAACTCGCCCGATTACAACGGTAGGTGTAGTTTTCCCCTAGGCCGTTCTAGTTATTCGTTTCGAGCATCAGAACTGCGAAAATTTTGAGTTTCTCAAGCGTTTCTTACCTCCAAACTGCCATATCTCGTGAACGGATTGACCAATCCGCAAAATTTCTGTTGCATCTGAAAGTAGAAACTCGCCCGATTACAGCGGTATGCGTACTTTTCCCCTAGACCGTTCTAGTTATGCTTGTCGAGCATCAGAACTGCGAAAATTTTGAGTTTCTCAAGCGTTTCTTACTTCCAAACTGCCATATCTCGCGAACGGATTGACCAATCCGCAAAATTTCTGTTGCATCTGAAAGTAGAAACTCGCCCGATTACAACGGTAGGTGTAGTTTTCCCCTAGGCCGTTCTAGTTATTCGTTTCGAGCATCAGAACTGCGAAAATTTTGAGTTTCTCAAGCGTTTCTTACCTCCAAACTGCCATATCTCGCGAACGGATTGACCAATCCGCAAAATTTCTGTTGCATCTGAAAGTAGAAACTCGCCCGATTACAACGGTATGCGTACGTTTCCCCAAGTCCGTTCTAGTTATTCGTTTCGAGCATCAGAACTGCGAAAATTTTGAGTTTCTCAAGCGTTTCTTACCTCCAAACTGCCATATCTCGCGAACGGATTGACCAATCCGCAAAATTTCTGTTGCATCTGAAAGTAGAAACTCGCCCGATTACAACGGTAGGTGTAGTTTTCCCCTAGGCCGTTCTAGTTATTCGTTTCGAGCATCAGAACTGCGAAAATTTTGAGTTCCTCAAGCGTTTCTTACCTCCAAACTGCCATATCTCGCGAACGGATTGACCAATCCGCAAAATTTCTGTTGCATCTGAAAGTAGAAACTCGCCCGATTACAACGGTAGGTGTAGTTTTCCCCTAGGCCGTTCTAGTTATTCGTTTCGAGCATTAGAACTGCGAAAATTTTGAGTTTCTCAAGCGTTTCTTACCTCCAAACTGCCATATCTCGCGAACGGATTGACCAATCCGCAAAATTTCTGTTGCATCTGAAAGTAGAAACTCGCCCGATTACAGCGGTATGCGTACTTTTCCCCTAGACCGTTCTAGTTATGCTTGTCGAGCATCAGAACTGCGAAAATTTTGTGTTTCTCAAGCGTTTCTTACTTCCAAACTGCCATATCTCGCGAACGGATTGACCAATCCGCAAAATTTCTGTTGCATCTGAAAGTAGAAACTCGCCCGATTACAACGGTAGGTGTAGTTTTCCCCTAGGCCGTTCTAGTTATTCGTTTCGAGCATCAGAACTGCGAAAATGTTGAGTTTCTCAAGCGTTTCTTACCTCCAAACTGCCATATCTCGCGAACGGATTGACCAATCCGCAAAATTTCTGTTGCATCTGAAAGTAGAAACTCGCCCGATTACAACGGTATGCGTACTTTTCCCCTAGGCCGTTCTGGTTATTCGTTTCGAGTATCAGAACTGTGATAATTTTGAATTTCTCGACCGTTTCTTGCCTCCAAACTGCCATATCTCGCGTACGGATTGACCAATCCGCAAAATTTCTGTTGCATCTGAAAGTAGAAACTCGCCCGATTACAACGGTATGCGTACGTTTCCCCAAGTCCGTTCTAGTTATTCGTTTCGAGCATCAGAACTGCGAAAATTTTGAGTTCCTCAAGCGTTTCTTACCTCCAAACTGCCATATCTCGCGAACGGATTGACCAATCCGCAAAATTTCTGTTGCATCTGAAAGTATAAACTCGCCCGATTACAACGGTAGGTGTAGTTTTCCCCTAGGCCGTTCTAGTTATTCGTTTCGAGCATCAGAACTGCGAAAATTTTGAGTTTCTCAAGCGTTTCTTACCTCCAAACTGCCATATCTCGTGAACGGATTGACCAATCCGCAAAATTTCTGTTGCATCTGAAAGTAGAAACTCGCCCGATTACAGCGGTATGCGTACTTTTCCCCTAGACCGTTCTAGTTATGCTTGTCGAGCATCAGAACTGCGAAAATTTTGAGTTTCTCAAGCGTTTCTTACTTCCAAACTGCCATATCTCGCGAACGGATTGACCAATCCGCAAAATTTCTGTTGCATCTGAAAGTAGAAACTCGCCCGATTACAACGGTAGGTGTAGTTTTCCCCTAGGCCGTTCTAGTTATTCGTTTCGAGCATCAGATCTGCGAAAATTTTGAGTTTCTCAAGCGTTTCTTACCTCCAAACTGCCATATCTCGCGAACGGATTGACCAATCCGCAAAATTTCTGTTGCATCTGAAAGTAGAAACTCGCCCGATTACAACGGTATGCGTACTTTTCCCCTAGGCCGTTCTGGTTATTCGTTTCGAGTCAAGAACTGTGATAATTTTGGGTTTCTCGACCGTTTCTTGCCTCCAAACTGCCATATCTCGCGAACGGATTGACCAATCCGCAAAATTTCTGTTGCATCTGAAAGTAGAAACTCGCCCGATTACAACGGTATGCGTACGTTTCCCCAAGTCCGTTCTAGTTATTCGTTTCGAGCATCAAAACTGCGAAAATTTTGAGTTTCTCAAGCGTTTCTTACCTCCAAACTGCCATATCTCGCGAACGGATTGACCAATCCGCAAAATTTCTGTTGCATCTGAAAGTAGAAACTCGCCCCATTACAACGGTATGCGTACTTTTACCCTAGGCCGTTCTAGTTAATCGTTTCGAGCATCAGAACTGCGAAAATTTTGAGTTTCTCAAGCGTTTCTTACTTCCAAACTGCCATATCTCGCGAACGGATTGACCAATCCGCAAAATTTCTGTTGCATCTGAAAGTAGAAACTCGCCCGATTACAACGGTAGGTGTAGTTTTCCCCCAGGCCGTTCTAGTTATTCGTTTCGAGCATCAGAACTGCGAAAATTTTGAGTTTCTCAAGCGTTTCTTACCTCCAAACTGCCATATCTCGCGAACGGATTGACCAATCCGCAAAATTTCTGTTGCATCTGAAAGTAGAAACTCGCCCGATTACAACGGTATGCGTACTTTTCCCCTAGGCCGTTCTGGTTATTCGTTTCGAGTCAAGAACTGTGATAATTTTGAGTTTCTCGACCGTTTCTTGCCTCCAAACTGCCACATCTCGCGAACGGATTGACCAATCCGCAAAATTTCTGTTGCATCTGAAAGTAGAAACTCGCCCGATTACAACGGTATGCGTACGTTTCCCCAAGTCCGTTCTACTTATTCGTTTCGAGCATCAGAACTGCGAAAATTTTGAGTTTCTCAAGCGTTTCTTACATCCAAACTGCCATATCTCGCGAACGGATTGACCAATCCGCAAAATTTCTATTGCATCTGAAAGTAGAAACTCGCCCGATTACAACGGTATGCGTACTTTTACCCTAGGCCGTTCTAGTTAATCTTTTCGAGCATCAGAACTGCGAAAATTTTGAGTTTCTCAAGCGTTTCTTACTTCCAAACTGCCATATCTCGCGAACGGATTGACCAATCCGCAAAATTTCTGTTGCATCTGAAAGTAGAAACTCGCCCGATTACAACGGTGGGTGTAGTTTTCCCCTAGGCCGTTCTAGTTATTCGTTTCGAGCATCAGAACTGCGAAAATTTTGAGTTTCTCAAGCGTTTCTTACCTCCAAACTGCCATATCTCGCGAACGGATTGACCAATCCGCAAAATTTCTGTTGCATCTGAAAGTAGAAACTCGCCCGATTACAACGGTATGCGTACTTTTCCCCTAGGCCGTTCTGGTTATTCGTTTCGAGTCAAGAACTGTGATAATTTTGAGTTTCTCGACCGTTTCTTGCCTCCAAACTGCCATATCTCGCGAACGGATTGACCAATCCGCAAAATTTCTGTTGCATCTGAAAGTAGAAACTCGCCCGATTACAACGGTATGCGTACGTTTCCCCAAGTCCGTTCTAGTTATTCGTTTCGAGCATCAGAACTGCGAAAATTTTGAGTTTCTCAAGCGTTTCTTACCTCCAAACTGCCATATCTCGCGAACGGATTGACCAATCCGCAAAATTTCTGTTGCATCTGAAAGTAGAAACTCGCCCGATTACAACGGTATGCGTACTTTTACCCTAGGCCGTTCTAGTTAATCGTTTCGAGCATCAGAACTGCGAAAATTTTGAGTTTCTCAAGCGTTTCTTACTTCCAAACTGCCATATCTCGCGAACGGATTGACCAATCCGCAAAATTTCTGATGCATCTGAAAGTAGAAACTCGCCCGATTACAACGGTATGCGTACTTTTCCCCTAGGCCGCTCTAGTTATTCGTTTCGAGCATCAGAACTGCGAAAATTTTGTGTTTCTCAAGTGTTTCATACATCCAAACTGCCATATCTCGCGAACGGATTGACCAATCCGCAAAATTTCTGTTGCATCTGAAAGTAGAAACTCGCCCGATTACAACGGTATGCGTACGTTTCCCCAAGTCCGTTCTAGTTATTCGTTTCGAGCATCAGAACTGCGAAAATTTTGAGTTCCTCAAGCGTTTCTTACTTCCAAACTGCCATATCTCGCGAACGGATTGACCAATCCGCAAAATTTCTGATGCATCTGAAAGTAGAAACTCGCCCGATTACAACGGTATGCGTACTTTTCCCCTAGGCCGCTCTAGTTATTCGTTTCGAGCATCAGAACTGCGAAAATTTTGTGTTTCTCAAGTGTTTCATACATCCAAACTGCCATATCTCGCGAACGGATTGACCAATCCGCAAAATTTCTGTTGCATCTGAAAGTAGAAACTCGCCCGATTGGAACGGTATGCGTACGTTTCCCCAAGTCCGTTCTAGTTATTCGTTTCGAGCATCAGAACTGCGAAAATTTTGAGTTCCTCAAGCGTTTCTTACCTCCAAACTGCCATATCTCGCGAACGGATTGACCAATCCGCAAAATTTCTGTTGCATCTGAAAGTAGAAACTCGCCCGATTACAACGGTAGGTGTAGTTTTCCCCTAGGCCGTTCTAGTTATTCGTTTCGAGCATCAGAACTGCGAAAATTTTGAGTTTCTCAAGCGTTTCTTACCTCCAAACTGCCATATCTCGCGAACGGATTGACCAATCCGCAAAATTTCTGTTGCATCTGAAAGTAGAAACTCGCCCGATTACAGCGGTATGCGTACTTTTCCCCTAGACCGTTCTAGTTATGCTTGTCGAGCATCAGAACTGCGAAAATTTTGTGTTTCTCAAGCGTTTCTTACTTCCAAACTGCCATATCTCGCGAACGGATTGACCAATCCGCAAAATTTCTGTTGCATCTGAAAGTAGAAACTCGCCCGATTACAACGGTAGGTGTAGTTTTCCCCTAGGCCGTTCTAGTTATTCGTTTCGAGCATCAGAACTGCGAAAATGTTGAGTTTCTCAAGCGTTTCTTACCTCCAAACTGCCATATCTCGCGAACGGATTGACCAATCCGCAAAATTTCTGTTGCATCTGAAAGTAGAAACTCGCCCGATTACAACGGTATGCGTACTTTTCCCCTAGGCCGTTCTGGTTATTCGTTTCGAGTCAAGAACTGTGATAATTTTGAGTTTCTCGACCGTTTCTTGCCTCCAAACTGCCATATCTCGCGAACGGATTGACCAATCCGCAAAATTTCTGTTGCATCTGAAAGTAGAAACTCGCCCGATTACAACGGTATGCGTACGTTTCCCCAAGTCCGTTCTAGTTATTCGTTTCGAGCATCAGAACTGCGAAAATTTTGAGTTTCTCAAGCGTTTCTTACCTCCAAACTGCCATATCTCGCGAACGGATTGACCAATCCGCAAAATTTCTGTTGCATCTGAAAGTAGAAACTCGCCCGATTACAACGGTATGCGTACTTTTACCCTAGGCCGTTCTAGTTAATCGTTTCGAGCATCAGAACTGCGAAAATTTTGAGTTTCTCAAGCGTTTCTTACTTCCAAACTGCCATATCTCGCGAACGGATTGACCAATCCGCAAAATTTCTGATGCATCTGAAAGTAGAAACTCGCCCGATTACAACGGTATGCGTACTTTTCCCCTAGGCCGCTCTAGTTATTCGTTTCGAGCATCAGAACTGCGAAAATTTTGTGTTTCTCAAGTGTTTCATACATCCAAACTGCCATATCTCGCGAACGGATTGACCAATCCGCAAAATTTCTGTTGCATCTGAAAGTAGAAACTCGCCCGATTACAGCGGTATGCGTACGTTTCCACTAGACCGTTCTAGTTATGCTTGTCGAGCATCAGAACTGCGAAAATGTTGAGTTTCTCAAGCGTTTCTTACCTCCAAACTGCCATATCTCGCGAACGGATTGACCAATCCGCAAAATTTCTGTTGCATCTGAAAGTAGAAACTCGCCCGATTACAACGGTATGCGTACTTTTCCCCTAGGCCGTTCTGGTTATTCGTTTCGAGTATCAGAACTGTGATAATTTTGAATTTCTCGACCGTTTCTTGCCTCCAAACTGCCATATCTCGCGAACGGATTGACCAATCCGCAAAATTTCTGTTGCATCTGAAAGTAGAAACTCGCCCGATTACAACGGTATGCGTACGTTTCCCCAAGTCCGTTCTAGTTATTCGTTTCGAGCATCAGAACTGCGAAAATTTTGAGTTTCTCAAGCGTTTCTTACCTCCAAACTGCCATATCTCGCGAACGGATTGACCAATCCGCAAAATTTCTGTTGCATCTGAAAGTAGAAAGTCGCCCGATTACAACGGTATGCGTACTTTTCCCCTAGACCGTTCTAGTTATGCTTGTCGAGCATCAGAACTGCGAAAATTTTGAGTTTCTCAAGCGTTTCTTACCTCCAAACTGCCATATCTCGCGAACGGATTGACCAATCCGCAAAATTTCTGTTGCATCTGAAAGTAGAAACTCGCCCGATTACAACGGTATGCGTACTTTTCCCCTAGGCCGTTCTAGTTATTTGTTTCGAGCATCAGAACTGCGAAAATGTTGAGTTTCTCAAGCGTTTCTTACCTCCAAACTGCCATATCTCGCGAACGGATTGACCAATCCGCAAAATTTCTGTTGCATCTGAAAGTAGAAACTCGCCCGATTACAACGGTATGCGTACGTTTCCCCAAGTCCGTTCTACTTATTCGTTTCGAGCATCAGAACTGCGAAAATTTTGAGTTTCTCAAGCGTTTCTTACATCCAAACTGCCATATCTCGCGAACGGATTGACCAATCCGCAAAATTTCTATTGCATCTGAAAGTAGAAACTCGCCCGATTACAACGGTATGCGTACTTTTCCCCTAGGCCGTTCTAGTTAATCGTTTCGAGCATCAGAACTGCGAAAATTTTGAGTTTCTCAAGCGTTTCTTACTTCCAAACTGCCATATCTCGCGAACGGATTGACCAATCCGCAAAATTTCTGTTGCATCTGAAAGTAGAAACTCGCCCGATTACAACGGTAGGTGTAGTTTTCCCCTAGGCCGTTCTAGTTATTCGTTTCGAGCATCAGAACTGCGAAAATTTTGAGTTTCTCAAGCGTTTCTTACCTCCAAACTGCCATATCTCGCGAACGGATTGACCAATCCGCAAAATTTCTGTTGCATCTGAAAGTAGAAACTCGCCCGATTACAACGGTATGCGTACTTTTCCACTAGGCCGTTCTGGTTATTCGTTTCGAGTCAAGAACTGTGATAATTTTGAGTTTCTTGACCGTTTCTTGCCTCCAAACTGCCATATCTCGCGAACGGATTGACCAATCCGCAAAATTTCTGTTGCATCTGAAAGTAGAAACTTGCCCGATTACAACGGTATGCGTACGTTTCCCCAAGTCCGTTCTAGTTATTCGTTTCGAGCATCAGAACTGCGAAAATGTTGAGTTTCTCAAGCGTTTCTTACCTCCAAACTGCCATATCTCGCGAACGGATTGACCAATCCGCAAAATTTCTGTTGCATCTGAAAGTACAAACTCGCCCGATTACAACGGTATGCGTACTTTTACCCTAGGCCGTTCTAGTTAATCGTTTCGAGCATCAGAACTGCGAAAATTTTGAGTTTCTCAAGCGTTTCTTACTTCCAAACTGCCATATCTCGCGAACGGATTGACCAATCCGCAAAATTTCTGATGCATCTGAAAGTAGAATCTCGCCCGATTACAACGGTATGCGTACTTTTCCCCTAGGTCGTTCTAGTTATTCGTTTCGAGCATCAGAACTGCGAAAATGTTGAGTTTCTCAAGCGTTTCTTACCTCCAAACTGCCATATCTCGCGAACGGATTGACCAATCCGCAAAATTTCTGTTGCATCTGAAAGTACAAACTCGCCCGATTACAACGGTATGCGTACTTTTACCCTAGGCCGTTCTAGTTAATCGTTTCGAACATCAGAACTGCGAAAATTTTGAGTTTCTCAAGCGTTTCTTACTTCCAAACTGCCATATCTCGCGAACGGATTGACCAATCCGCAAAATTTCTGATGCATCTGAAAGTAGAATCTCGCCCGATTACAACGGTATGCGTACTTTTCCCCTAGGCCGCTCTAGCTATTCGTTTCGAGCATCAGAACTGCGAAAATTTTGTGTTTCTCAAGTGTTTCATACATCCAAACTGCCATATCTCGCGAACGGATTGACCAATCCGCAAAATTTCTGTTGCATCTGAAAGTAGAAACTCGCCCGCTTACAACGGTATGCGTACTTTTCCCCTAGGCCGTTCTGGTTATTCGTTTCGAGTCAAGAACTGTGATAATTTTGAGTTTCTCGACCGTTTCTTGCCTCCAAACTGCCATATCTCGCGAACGGATTGACCAATCCGCAAAATTTCTGTTGCATCTGAAAGTAGAAACTCGCCCGATTACAACGGTATGCGTACGTTTCCCCAAGTCCGTTCTAGTTATTCGTTTCGAGCATCAGAACTGCGAAAATTTTGAGTTTCTCAAGCGTTTCTTACCTCCAAACTGCCATATCTCGCGAACGGATTGACCAATCCGCAAAATTTCTGTTGCATCTGAAAGTAGAAAGTCGCCCGATTACAACGGTATGCGTACTTTTCCCCTAGACCGTTCTAGTTATGCTTGTCGAGCATCAGAACTGCGAAAATTTTGAGTTTCTCAAGCGTTTCTTACCTCCAAACTGCCATATCTCGCGAACGGATTGACCAATCCGCAAAATTTCTGTTGCATCTGAAAGTAGAAACTCGCCCGATTACAACGGTATGCGTACTTTTCCCCTAGGCCGTTCTAGTTATTTGTTTCGAGCATCAGAACTGCGAAAATGTTGAGTTTCTCAAGCGTTTCTTACCTCCAAACTGCCATATCTCGCGAACGGATTGACCAATCCGCAAAATTTCTGTTGCATCTGAAAGTAGAAACTCGCCCGATTACAACGGTATGCGTACGTTTCCCCAAGTCCGTTCTACTTATTCGTTTCGAGCATCAGAACTGCGAAAATTTTGAGTTTCTCAAGCGTTTCTTACATCCAAACTGCCATATCTCGCGAACGGATTGACCAATCCGCAAAATTTCTATTGCATCTGAAAGTAGAAACTCGCCCGATTACAACGGTATGCGTACTTTTACCCTAGGCCGTTCTAGTTAATCGTTTCGAGCATCAGAACTGCGAAAATTTTGAGTTTCTCAAGCGTTTCTTACTTCCAAACTGCCATATCTCGCGAACGGATTGACCAATCCGCAAAATTTCTGTTGCATCTGAAAGTAGAAACTCGCCCGATTACAACGGTAGGTGTAGTTTTCCCCTAGGCCGTTCTAGTTATTCGTTTCGAGCATCAGAACTGCGAAAATTTTGAGTTTCTCAAGCGTTTCTTACCTCCAAACTGCCATATCTCGCGAACGGATTGACCAATCCGCAAAATTTCTGTTGCATCTGAAAGTAGAAACTCGCCCGATTACAACGGTATGCGTACTTTTCCACTAGGCCGTTCTGGTTATTCGTTTCGAGTCAAGAACTGTGATAATTTTGAGTTTCTTGACCGTTTCTTGCCTCCAAACTGCCATATCTCGCGAACGGATTGACCAATCCGCAAAATTTCTGTTGCATCTGAAAGTAGAAACTTGCCCGATTACAACGGTATGCGTACGTTTCCCCAAGTCCGTTCTAGTTATTCGTTTCGAGCATCAGAACTGCGAAAATGTTGAGTTTCTCAAGCGTTTCTTACCTCCAAACTGCCATATCTCGCGAACGGATTGACCAATCCGCAAAATTTCTGTTGCATCTGAAAGTACAAACTCGCCCGATTACAACGGTATGCGTACTTTTACCCTAGGCCGTTCTAGTTAATCGTTTCGAGCATCAGAACTGCGAAAATTTTGAGTTTCTCAAGCGTTTCTTACTTCCAAACTGCCATATCTCGCGAACGGATTGACCAATCCGCAAAATTTCTGATGCATCTGAAAGTAGAATCTCGCCCGATTACAACGGTATGCGTACTTTTCCCCTAGGTCGTTCTAGTTATTCGTTTCGAGCATCAGAACTGCGAAAATGTTGAGTTTCTCAAGCGTTTCTTACCTCCAAACTGCCATATCTCGCGAACGGATTGACCAATCCGCAAAATTTCTGTTGCATCTGAAAGTACAAACTCGCCCGATTACAACGGTATGCGTACTTTTACCCTAGGCCGTTCTAGTTAATCGTTTCGAACATCAGAACTGCGAAAATTTTGAGTTTCTCAAGCGTTTCTTACTTCCAAACTGCCATATCTCGCGAACGGATTGACCAATCCGCAAAATTTCTGATGCATCTGAAAGTAGAATCTCGCCCGATTACAACGGTATGCGTACTTTTCCCCTAGGCCGCTCTAGTTATTCGTTTCGAGCATCAGAACTGCGAAAATTTTGTGTTTCTCAAGTGTTTCATACATCCAAACTGCCATATCTCGCGAACGGATTGACCAATCCGCAAAATTTCTGTTGCATCTGAAAGTAGAAACTCGCCCGCTTACAACGGTATGCGTACTTTTCCCCTAGGCCGTTCTGGTTATTCGTTTCGAGTCAAGAACTGTGATAATTTTGAGTTTCTCGACCGTTTCTTGCCTCCAAACTGCCATATCTCGCGAACGGATTGACCAATCCGCAAAATTTCTGTTGCATCTGAAAGTAGAAACTCGCCCGATTACAACGGTATGCGTACGTTTCCCCAAGTCCGTTCTAGTTATTCGTTTCGAGCATCAGAACTGCGAAAATTTTGAGTTTCTCAAGCGTTTCTTACCTCCAAACTGCCATATCTCGCGAACGGATTGACCAATCCGCAAAATTTCTGTTGCATCTGAAAGTAGAAACTCGCCCGATTACAACGGTATGCGTACTTTTACCCTAGGCCGTTCTAGTTAATCGTTTCGAGCATCAGAACTGCGAAAATTTTGAGTTTCTCAAGCGTTTCTTACTTCCAAACTGCCATATCTCGCGAACGGATTGACCAATCCGCAAAATTTCTGATGCATCTGAAAGTAGAAACTCGCCCGATTACAACGGTATGCGTACTTTTCCCCTAGGCCGCTCTAGTTATTCGTTTCGAGCATCAGAACTGCGAAAATTTTGTGTTTCTCAAGTGTTTCATACATCCAAACTGCCATATCTCGCGAACGGATTGACCAATCCGCAAAATTTCTGTTGCATCTGAAAGTAGAAACTCGCCCGATTACAGCGGTATGCGTACGTTTCCACTAGACCGTTCTAGTTATGCTTGTCGAGCATCAGAACTGCGAAAATGTTGAGTTTCTCAAGCGTTTCTTACCTCCAAACTGCCATATCTCGCGAACGGATTGACCAATCCGCAAAATTTCTGTTGCATCTGAAAGTAGAAACTCGCCCGATTACAACGGTATGCGTACTTTTCCCCTAGGCCGTTCTGGTTATTCGTTTCGAGTATCAGAACTGTGATAATTTTGAATTTCTCGACCGTTTCTTGCCTCCAAACTGCCATATCTCGCGAACGGATTGACCAATCCGCAAAATTTCTGTTGCATCTGAAAGTAGAAACTCGCCCGATTACAACGGTATGCGTACGTTTCCCCAAGTCCGTTCTAGTTATTCGTTTCGAGCATCAGAACTGCGAAAATTTTGAGTTTCTCAAGCGTTTCTTACCTCCAAACTGCCATATCTCGCGAACGGATTGACCAATCCGCAAAATTTCTGTTGCATCTGAAAGTAGAAAGTCGCCCGATTACAACGGTATGCGTACTTTTCCCCTAGACCGTTCTAGTTATGCTTGTCGAGCATCAGAACTGCGAAAATTTTGAGTTTCTCAAGCGTTTCTTACCTCCAAACTGCCATATCTCGCGAACGGATTGACCAATCCGCAAAATTTCTGTTGCATCTGAAAGTAGAAACTCGCCCGGTTACAACGGTATGCGTACTTTTCCCCTAGGCCGTTCTAGTTATTTGTTTCGAGCATCAGAACTGCGAAAATGTTGAGTTTCTCAAGCGTTTCTTACCTCCAAACTGCCATATCTCGCGAACGGATTGACCAATCCGCAAAATTTCTGTTGCATCTGAAAGTAGAAACTCGCCCGATTACAACGGTATGCGTACGTTTCCCCAAGTCCGTTCTACTTATTCGTTTCGAGCATCAGAACTGCGAAAATTTTGAGTTTCTCAAGCGTTTCTTACATCCAAACTGCCATATCTCGCGAACGGATTGACCAATCCGCAAAATTTCTATTGCATCTGAAAGTAGAAACTCGCCCGATTACAACGGTATGCGTACTTTTACCCTAGGCCGTTCTAGTTAATCGTTTCGAGCATCAGAACTGCGAAAATTTTGAGTTTCTCAAGCGTTTCTTACTTCCAAACTGCCATATCTCGCGAACGGATTGACCAATCCGCAAAATTTCTGTTGCATCTGAAAGTAGAAACTCGCCCGATTACAACGGTAGGTGTAGTTTTCCCCTAGGCCGTTCTAGTTATTCGTTTCGAGCATCAGAACTGCGAAAATTTTGAGTTTCTCAAGCGTTTCTTACCTCCAAACTGCCATATCTCGCGAACGGATTGACCAATCCGCAAAATTTCTGTTGCATCTGAAAGTAGAAACTCGCCCGATTACAACGGTATGCGTACTTTTCCACTAGGCCGTTCTGGTTATTCGTTTCGAGTCAAGAACTGTGATAATTTTGAGTTTCTTGACCGTTTCTTGCCTCCAAACTGCCATATCTCGCGAACGGATTGACCAATCCGCAAAATTTCTGTTGCATCTGAAAGTAGAAACTTGCCCGATTACAACGGTATGCGTACGTTTCCCCAAGTCCGTTCTAGTTATTCGTTTCGAGCATCAGAACTGCGAAAATGTTGAGTTTCTCAAGCGTTTCTTACCTCCAAACTGCCATATCTCGCGAACGGATTGACCAATCCGCAAAATTTCTGTTGCATCTGAAAGTACAAACTCGCCCGATTACAACGGTATGCGTACTTTTACCCTAGGCCGTTCTAGTTAATCGTTTCGAGCATCAGAACTGCGAAAATTTTGAGTTTCTCAAGCGTTTCTTACTTCCAAACTGCCATATCTCGCGAACGGATTGACCAATCCGCAAAATTTCTGATGCATCTGAAAGTAGAATCTCGCCCGATTACAACGGTATGCGTACTTTTCCCCTAGGTCGTTCTAGTTATTCGTTTCGAGCATCAGAACTGCGAAAATGTTGAGTTTCTCAAGCGTTTCTTACCTCCAAACTGCCATATCTCGCGAACGGATTGACCAATCCGCAAAATTTCTGTTGCATCTGAAAGTACAAACTCGCCCGATTACAACGGTATGCGTACTTTTACCCTAGGCCGTTCTAGTTAATCGTTTCGAACATCAGAACTGCGAAAATTTTGAGTTTCTCAAGCGTTTCTTACTTCCAAACTGCCATATCTCGCGAACGGATTGACCAATCCGCAAAATTTCTGATGCATCTGAAAGTAGAATCTCGCCCGATTACAACGGTATGCGTACTTTTCCCCTAGGCCGCTCTAGTTATTCGTTTCGAGCATCAGAACTGCGAAAATTTTGTGTTTCTCAAGTGTTTCATACATCCAAACTGCCATATCTCGCGAACGGATTGACCAATCCGCAAAATTTCTGTTGCATCTGAAAGTAGAAACTCGCCCGCTTACAACGGTATGCGTACGTTTCCCCTAGGTCGTTCTAGTTATTCGTTTCGAGCATCAGAACTGCGAAAATGTTGAGTTTCTCAAGCGTTTCTTACCTACAAACTGCCATATCTCGCGAACGGATTGACCAATCCGCAAAATTTCTGTTGCATCTGAAAGTAGAAACTCGCCCGATTACAGCGGTATGCGTACGTTTCCACTAGACCGTTCTAGTTATGCTTGTCGAGCATCAGAACTGCGAAAATGTTGAGTTTCTCAAGCGTTTCTTACCTCCAAACTGCCATATCTCGCGAACGGATTGACCAATCCGCAAAATTTCTGTTGCATCTGAAAGTAGAAACTCGCCCGATTACAACGGTATGCGTACTTTTCCCCTAGGCCGTTCTGGTTATTCGTTTCGAGTATCAGAACTGTGATAATTTTGAATTTCTCGACCGTTTCTTGCCTCCAAACTGCCATATCTCGCGAACGGATTGACCAATACGCAAAATTTCTGTTGCATCTGAAAGTAGAAACTCGCCCGATTACAACGGTATGCGTACGTTTCCCCAAGTCCGTTCTAGTTATTCGTTTCGAGCATCAGAACTGCGAAAATTTTGAGTTTCTCAAGCGTTTCTTACCTCCAAACTGCCATATCTCGCGAACGGATTGACCAATCCGCAAAATTTCTGTTGCATCTGAAAGTAGAAAGTCGCCCGATTACAACGGTATGCGTACTTTTCCCCTAGACCGTTCTAGTTATGCTTGTCGAGCATCAGAACTGCGAAAATTTTGAGTTTCTCAAGCGTTTCTTACCTCCAAACTGCCATATCTCGCGAACGGATTGACTAATCCGCAAAATTTCTGTTGCATCTGAAAGTAGAAACTCGCCCGATTACAACGGTATGCGTACTTTTCCCCTAGGCCGTTCTAGTTATTCGTTTCGAGCATCAGAACTGCGAAAATTTTGAGTTTCTCAAGCGTTTCTTACCTCCAAACTGCCATATCTCGCGAACGGATTGACCAATCCGCAAAATTTCTGTTGCATCTGAAAGTAGAAAGTCGCCCGATTACAACGGTATGCGTACTTTTCCCCTAGACCGTTCTAGTTATGCTTGTCGAGCATCAGAACTGCGAAAATTTTGAGTTTCTCAAGCGTTTCTTACCTCCAAACTGCCATATCTCGCGAACGGATTGACTAATCCGCAAAATTTCTGTTGCATCTGAAAGTAGAAACTCGCCCGATTACAACGGTATGCGTACTTTTCCCCTAGGCCGTTCTAGTTATTCGTTTCGAGCATCAGAACTGCGAAAATTTTGAGTTTCTCAAGCGTTTCTTACCTCCAAACTGCCATATCTCGCGAACGGATTGACCAATCCGCAAAATTTCTGTTGCATCTGAAAGTAGAAACTCGCCCGATTACAACGGTATGCGTACTTTTCCCCTAGGCCGTTCTAGTTATTTGTTTCGAGCATCAGAACTGCGAAAATGTTGAGTTTCTCAAGCGTTTCTTACCTCCAAACTGCCATATCTCGCGAACGGATTGACCAATCCGCAAAATTTCTGTTGCATCTGAAAGTAGAAACTCGCCCGATTGCAGCGGTATGCGTACTTTTCCCCTAGACCGTTCTAGTTATGCTTGTCGAGCATCAGACCTGCGAAAATTTTGAGTTTCTCAAGCGTTTCTTACTTCCAAACTGCCATATCTCGCGAACGGATTGACCAATCCGCAAAATTTCTGTTGCATCTGAAAGTAGAAACTCGCCCGATTACAACGGTAGGTGTACTTTTCCCCTAGGCCGTTCTGGTTACTCGTTTCGAGTATCAGAACTGTGATAATTTTGAATTTCTCGACCGTTTCTTGCCTCCAAACTGCCATATCTCGCGAACGGATTGACCAATCCGCAAAATTTCTGATGCATCTGAAAGTAGAATCTCGCCAGATTACAACGGTATGCGTACTTTTCCCCAAGTCCGTTCTAGTTATTCGTTTCGAGCATCAGAACTGCGAAAATTTTGAGTTTCTCAAGCGTTTCTTACCTCCAAACTGCCATATCTCGCGAACGGATTGACCAATCCGCAAAATTTCTGTTGCATCTGAAAGTAGAAAGTCGCCCGATTACAACGGTATGCGTACTTTTCCCCTAGACCGTTCTAGTTATGCTTGTCGAGCATCAGAACTGCGAAAATTTTGAGTTTCTCAAGCGTTTCTTACCTCCAAACTGCCATATCTCGCGAACGGATTGACCAATCCGCAAAATTTCTGTTGCATCTGAAAGTAGAAACTCGCCCGATTACAACGGTATGCGTACTTTTCCCCTAGGCCGTTCTAGTTATTTGTTTCGAGCATCAGAACTGCGAAAATGTTGAGTTTCTCAAGCGTTTCTTACCTCCAAACTGCCATATCTCGCGAACGGATTGACCAATCCGCAAAATTTCTGTTGCATCTGAAAGTAGAAACTCGCCCGATTACAACGGTATGCGTACGTTTCCCCAAGTCCGTTCTACTTATTCGTTTCGAGCATCAGAACTGCGAAAATTTTGAGTTTCTCAAGCGTTTCTTACATCCAAACTGCCATATCTCGCGAACGGATTGACCAATCCGCAAAATTTCTATTGCATCTGAAAGTAGAAACTCGCCCGATTACAACGGTATGCGTACTTTTACCCTAGGCCGTTCTAGTTAATCGTTTCGAGCATCAGAACTGCGAAAATTTTGAGTTTCTCAAGCGTTTCTTACTTCCAAACTGCCATATCTCGCGAACGGATTGACCAATCCGCAAAATTTCTGTTGCATCTGAAAGTAGAAACTCGCCCGATTACAACGGTAGGTGTAGTTTTCCCCTAGGCCGTTCTAGTTATTCGTTTCGAGCATCAGAACTGCGAAAATTTTGAGTTTCTCAAGCGTTTCTTACCTCCAAACTGCCATATCTCGCGAACGGATTGACCAATCCGCAAAATTTCTGTTGCATCTGAAAGTAGAAACTCGCCCGATTACAACGGTATGCGTACTTTTCCACTAGGCCGTTCTGGTTATTCGTTTCGAGTCAAGAACTGTGATAATTTTGAGTTTCTCGACCGTTTCTTGCCTCCAAACTGCCATATCTCGCGAACGGATTGACCAATCCGCAAAATTTCTGTTGCATCTGAAAGTAGAAACTCGCCCGCTTACAACGGTATGCGTACGTTTCCCCTAGGTCGTTCTAGTTATTCGTTTCGAGCATCAGAACTGCGAAAATGTTGAGTTTCTCAAGCGTTTCTTACCTACAAACTGCCATATCTCGCGAACGGATTGACCAATCCGCAAAATTTCTGTTGCATCTGAAAGTAGAAACTCGCCCGATTACAGCGGTATGCGTACGTTTCCACTAGACCGTTCTAGTTATGCTTGTCGAGCATCAGAACTGCGAAAATGTTGAGTTTCTCAAGCGTTTCTTACCTCCAAACTGCCATATCTCGCGAACGGATTGACCAATCCGCAAAATTTCTGTTGCATCTGAAAGTAGAAACTCGCCCGATTACAACGGTATGCGTACTTTTCCCCTAGGCCGTTCTGGTTATTCGTTTCGAGTATCAGAACTGTGATAATTTTGAATTTCTCGACCGTTTCTTGCCTCCAAACTGCCATATCTCGCGAACGGATTGACCAATACGCAAAATTTCTGTTGCATCTGAAAGTAGAAACTCGCCCGATTACAACGGTATGCGTACGTTTCCCCAAGTCCGTTCTAGTTATTCGTTTCGAGCATCAGAACTGCGAAAATTTTGAGTTTCTCAAGCGTTTCTTACCTCCAAACTGCCATATCTCGCGAACGGATTGACCAATCCGCAAAATTTCTGTTGCATCTGAAAGTAGAAAGTCGCCCGATTACAACGGTATGCGTACTTTTCCCCTAGACCGTTCTAGTTATGCTTGTCGAGCATCAGAACTGCGAAAATTTTGAGTTTCTCAAGCGTTTCTTACCTCCAAACTGCCATATCTCGCGAACGGATTGACTAATCCGCAAAATTTCTGTTGCATCTGAAAGTAGAAACTCGCCCGATTACAACGGTATGCGTACTTTTCCCCTAGGCCGTTCTAGTTATTCGTTTCGAGCATCAGAACTGCGAAAATTTTGAGTTTCTCAAGCGTTTCTTACCTCCAAACTGCCATATCTCGCGAACGGATTGACCAATCCGCAAAATTTCTGTTGCATCTGAAAGTAGAAAGTCGCCCGATTACAACGGTATGCGTACTTTTCCCCTAGACCGTTCTAGTTATGCTTGTCGAGCATCAGAACTGCGAAAATTTTGAGTTTCTCAAGCGTTTCTTACCTCCAAACTGCCATATCTCGCGAACGGATTGACTAATCCGCAAAATTTCTGTTGCATCTGAAAGTAGAAACTCGCCCGATTACAACGGTATGCGTACTTTTCCCCTAGGCCGTTCTAGTTATTCGTTTCGAGCATCAGAACTGCGAAAATTTTGAGTTTCTCAAGCGTTTCTTACCTCCAAACTGCCATATCTCGCGAACGGATTGACCAATCCGCAAAATTTCTGTTGCATCTGAAAGTAGAAACTCGCCCGATTACAACGGTATGCGTACTTTTCCCCTAGGCCGTTCTAGTTATTTGTTTCGAGCATCAGAACTGCGAAAATGTTGAGTTTCTCAAGCGTTTCTTACCTCCAAACTGCCATATCTCGCGAACGGATTGACCAATCCGCAAAATTTCTGTTGCATCTGAAAGTAGAAACTCGCCCGATTGCAGCGGTATGCGTACTTTTCCCCTAGACCGTTCTAGTTATGCTTGTCGAGCATCAGACCTGCGAAAATTTTGAGTTTCTCAAGCGTTTCTTACTTCCAAACTGCCATATCTCGCGAACGGATTGACCAATCCGCAAAATTTCTGTTGCATCTGAAAGTAGAAACTCGCCCGATTACAACGGTAGGTGTACTTTTCCCCTAGGCCGTTCTGGTTATTCGTTTCGAGTATCAGAACTGTGATAATTTTGAATTTCTCGACCGTTTCTTGCCTCCAAACTGCCATATCTCGCGAACGGATTGACCAATCCGCAAAATTTCTGTTGCATCTGAAAGTAGAAACTCGCCCGATTACAACGGTATGCGTACGTTTCCCCAAGTCCGTTCTGGTTATTCGTTTCGAGCATCAGAACTGCGAAAATTTTGAGTTTCTCAAGCGTTTCTTACCTCCAAACTGCCATATCTCGCGAACGGATTGACCAATCCGCAAAATTTCTGTTGCATCTGAAAGTAGAAAGTCGCCCGATTACAACGGTATGCGTACTTTTCCCCTAGACCGTTCTAGTTATGCTTGTCGAGCATCAGAACTGCGAAAATTTTGAGTTTCTCAAGCGTTTCTTACCTCCAAACTGCCATATCTCGCGAACGGATTGACCAATCCGCAAAATTTCTGTTGCATCTGAAAGTAGAAACTCGCCCGATTACAACGGTATGCGTACTTTTCCCCTAGGCCGTTCTAGTTATTTGTTTCGAGCATCAGAACTGCGAAAATGTTGAGTTTCTCAAGCGTTTCTTACCTCCAAACTGCCATATCTCGCGAACGGATTGACCAATCCGCAAAATTTCTGTTGCATCTGAAAGTAGAAACTCGCCCGATTACAACGGTATGCGTACGTTTCCCCAAGTCCGTTCTACTTATTCGTTTCGAGCATCAGAACTGCGAAAATTTTGAGTTTCTCAAGCGTTTCTTACATCCAAACTGCCATATCTCGCGAACGGATTGACCAATCCGCAAAATTTCTATTGCATCTGAAAGTAGAAACTCGCCCGATTACAACGGTATGCGTACTTTTACCCTAGGCCGTTCTAGTTAATCGTTTCGAGCATCAGAACTGCGAAAATTTTGAGTTTCTCAAGCGTTTCTTACTTCCAAACTGCCATATCTCGCGAACGGATTGACCAATCCGCAAAATTTCTGTTGCATCTGAAAGTAGAAACTCGCCCGATTACAACGGTAGGTGTAGTTTTCCCCTAGGCCGTTCTAGTTATTCGTTTCGAGCATCAGAACTGCGAAAATTTTGAGTTTCTCAAGCGTTTCTTACCTCCAAACTGCCATATCTCGCGAACGGATTGACCAATCCGCAAAATTTCTGTTGCATCTGAAAGTAGAAACTCGCCCGATTACAACGGTATGCGTACTTTTCCACTAGGCCGTTCTGGTTATTCGTTTCGAGTCAAGAACTGTGATAATTTTGAGTTTCTCGACCGTTTCTTGCCTCCAAACTGCCATATCTCGCGAACGGATTGACCAATCCGCAAAATTTCTGTTGCATCTGAAAGTAGAAACTTGCCCGATTACAACGGTATGCGTACGTTTCCCCAAGTCCGTTCTAGTTATTCGTTTCGAGCATCAGAACTGCGAAAATGTTGAGTTTCTCAAGCGTTTCTTACCTCCAAACTGCCATATCTCGCGAACGGATTGACCAATCCGCAAAATTTCTGTTGCATCTGAAAGTACAAACTCGCCCGATTACAACGGTATGCGTACTTTTACCCTAGGCCGTTCTAGTTAATCGTTTCGAGCATCAGAACTGCGAAAATTTTGAGTTTCTCAAGCGTTTCTTACTTCCAAACTGCCATATCTCGCGAACGGATTGACCAATCCGCAAAATTTCTGATGCATCTGAAAGTAGAATCTCGCCCGATTACAACGGTATGCGTACTTTTCCCCTAGGCCGCTCTAGTTATTCGTTTCGGGCATCAGAACTGCGAAAATTTTGTGTTTCTCAAGTGTTTCATACATCCAAACTGCCATATCTCGCGAACGGATTGACCAATCCGCAAAATTTCTGTTGCATCTGAAAGTAGAAACTCGCCCGCTTACAACGGTATGCGTACGTTTCCCCTAGGTCGTTCTAGTTATTCGTTTCGAGCATCAGAACTGCGAAAATGTTGAGTTTCTCAAGCGTTTCTTACCTACAAACTGCCATATCTCGCGAACGGATTGACCAATCCGCAAAATTTCTGTTGCATCTGAAAGTAGAAACTCGCCCGATTACAGCGGTATGCGTACGTTTCCACTAGACCGTTCTAGTTATGCTTGTCGAGCATCAGAACTGCGAAAATGTTGAGTTTCTCAAGCGTTTCTTACCTCCAAACTGCCATATCTCGCGAACGGATTGACCAATCCGCAAAATTTCTGTTGCATCTGAAAGTAGAAACTCGCCCGATTACAACGGTATGCGTACTTTTCCCCTAGGCCGTTCTGGTTATTCGTTTCGAGTATCAGAACTGTGATAATTGAGAATTTCTCGACCGTTTCTTGCCTCCAAACTGCCATATCTCGCGAACGGATTGACCAATACGCAAAATTTCTGTTGCATCTGAAAGTAGAAACTCGCCCGATTACAACGGTATGCGTACGTTTCCCCAAGTCCGTTCTAGTTATTCGTTTCGAGCATCAGAACTGCGAAAATTTTGAGTTTCTCAAGCGTTTCTTACCTCCAAACTGCCATATCTCGCGAACGGATTGACCAATCCGCAAAATTTCTGTTGCATCTGAAAGTAGAAAGTCGCCCGATTACAACGGTATGCGTACTTTTCCCCTAGACCGTTCTAGTTATGCTTGTCGAGCATCAGAACTGCGAAAATTTTGAGTTTCTCAAGCGTTTCTTACCTCCAAACTGCCATATCTCGCGAACGGATTGACTAATCCGCAAAATTTCTGTTGCATCTGAAAGTAGAAACTCGCCCGATTACAACGGTATGCGTACTTTTCCCCTAGGCCGTTCTAGTTATTCGTTTCGAGCATCAGAACTGCGAAAATTTTGAGTTTCTCAAGCGTTTCTTACCTCCAAACTGCCATATCTCGCGAACGGATTGACCAATCCGCAAAATTTCTGTTGCATCTGAAAGTAGAAACTTGCCCGATTACAACGGTATGCGTACGTTTCCCCTAGGCCGTTCTGGTTATTCGTTTCGAGTATCAGAACTGTGATAATTGAGAATTTCTCGACCGTTTCTTGCCTCCAAACTGCCATATCTCGCGAACGGATTGACCAATCCGCAAAATTTCTGTTGCATCTGAAAGTACAAACTCGCCCGATTACAACGGTATGCGTACTTTTACCCTAGGCCGTTCTAGTTAATCGTTTCGAGCATCAGAACTGCGAAAATTTTGAGTTTCTCAAGCGTTTCTTACTTCCAAACTGCCATATCTCGCGAACGGATTGACCAATCCGCAAAATTTCTGATGCATCTGAAAGTAGAATCTCGCCCGATTACAACGGTATGCGTACTTTTCCCCTAGGCCGCTCTAGTTATTCGTTTCGGGCATCAGAACTGCGAAAATTTTGTGTTTCTCAAGTGTTTCATACATCCAAACTGCCATATCTCGCGAACGGATTGACCAATCCGCAAAATTTCTGTTGCATCTGAAAGTAGAAACTCGCCCGCTTACAACGGTATGCGTACGTTTCCCCTAGGTCGTTCTAGTTATTCGTTTCGAGCATCAGAACTGCGAAAATGTTGAGTTTCTCAAGCGTTTCTTACCTACAAACTGCCATATCTCGCGAACGGATTGACCAATCCGCAAAATTTCTGTTGCATCTGAAAGTAGAAACTCGCCCGATTACAGCGGTATGCGTACGTTTCCACTAGACCGTTCTAGTTATGCTTGTCGAGCATCAGAACTGCGAAAATGTTGAGTTTCTCAAGCGTTTCTTACCTCCAAACTGCCATATCTCGCGAACGGATTGACCAATCCGCAAAATTTCTGTTGCATCTGAAAGTAGAAACTCGCCCGATTACAACGGTATGCGTACTTTTCCCCTAGGCCGTTCTGGTTATTCGTTTCGAGTATCAGAACTGTGATAATTGAGAATTTCTCGACCGTTTCTTGCCTCCAAACTGCCATATCTCGCGAACGGATTGACCAATACGCAAAATTTCTGTTGCATCTGAAAGTAGAAACTCGCCCGATTACAACGGTATGCGTACGTTTCCCCAAGTCCGTTCTAGTTATTCGTTTCGAGCATCAGAACTGCGAAAATTTTGAGTTTCTCAAGCGTTTCTTACCTCCAAACTGCCATATCTCGCGAACGGATTGACCAATCCGCAAAATTTCTGTTGCATCTGAAAGTAGAAAGTCGCCCGATTACAACGGTATGCGTACTTTTCCCCTAGACCGTTCTAGTTATGCTTGTCGAGCATCAGAACTGCGAAAATTTTGAGTTTCTCAAGCGTTTCTTACCTCCAAACTGCCATATCTCGCGAACGGATTGACTAATCCGCAAAATTTCTGTTGCATCTGAAAGTAGAAACTCGCCCGATTACAACGGTATGCGTACTTTTCCCCTAGGCCGTTCTAGTTATTCGTTTCGAGCATCAGAACTGCGAAAATTTTGAGTTTCTCAAGCGTTTCTTACCTCCAAACTGCCATATCTCGCGAACGGATTGACCAATCCGCAAAATTTCTGTTGCATCTGAAAGTAGAAAGTCGCCCGATTACAACGGTATGCGTACTTTTCCCCTAGACCGTTCTAGTTATGCTTGTCGAGCATCAGAACTGCGAAAATTTTGAGTTTCTCAAGCGTTTCTTACCTCCAAACTGCCATATCTCGCGAACGGATTGACTAATCCGCAAAATTTCTGTTGCATCTGAAAGTAGAAACTCGCCCGATTACAACGGTATGCGTACTTTTCCCCTAGGCCGTTCTAGTTATTCGTTTCGAGCATCAGAACTGCGAAAATTTTGAGTTTCTCAAGCGTTTCTTACCTCCAAACTGCCATATCTCGCGAACGGATTGACCAATCCGCAAAATTTCTGTTGCATCTGAAAGTAGAAACTCGCCCGATTACAACGGTATGCGTACTTTTCCCCTAGGCCGTTCTAGTTATTTGTTTCGAGCATCAGAACTGCGAAAATGTTGAGTTTCTCAAGCGTTTCTTACCTCCAAACTGCCATATCTCGCGAACGGATTGACCAATCCGCAAAATTTCTGTTGCATCTGAAAGTAGAAACTCGCCCGATTGCAGCGGTATGCGTACTTTTCCCCTAGACCGTTCTAGTTATGCTTGTCGAGCATCAGACCTGCGAAAATTTTGAGTTTCTCAAGCGTTTCTTACTTCCAAACTGCCATATCTCGCGAACGGATTGACCAATCCGCAAAATTTCTGTTGCATCTGAAAGTAGAAACTCGCCCGATTACAACGGTAGGTGTAGTTTTCCCCTAGGCCGTTCTAGTTATTCGTTTCGAGCATCAGAACTGCGAAAATGTTGAGTTTCTCAAGCGTTTCTTACCTCCAAACTGCCATATCTCGCGAACGGATTGACTAATCCGCAAAATTTCTGTTGCATCTGAAAGTAGAAACTCGCCCGATTACAACGGTATGCGTACTTTTCCCCTAGGCCGTTCTAGTTATTCGTTTCGAGCATCAGAACTGCGAAAATTTTGAGTTTCTCAAGCGTTTCTTACCTCCAAACTGCCATATCTCGCGAACGGATTGACCAATCCGCAAAATTTCTGTTGCATCTGAAAGTAGAAACTCGCCCGATTACAACGGTATGCGTACGTTTCCCCAAGTCCGTTCTAGTTATTCGTTTCGAGCATTAGAACTGCGAAAATTTTGAGTTTCTCAAGCGTTTCTTACCTCCAAACTGCCATATCTCGCGAACGGATTGACCAATCCGCAAAATTTCTGTTGCATCTGAAAGTAGAAACTCGCCCGATTACAACGGTATGCGTACTTTTCCCCTAGGCCGTTCTAGTTATTTGTTTCGAGCATCAGAACTGCGAAAATGTTGAGTTTCTCAAGCGTTTCTTACCTCCAAACTGCCATATCTCGCGAACGGATTGACCAATCCGCAAAATTTCTGTTGCATCTGAAAGTAGAAACTCGCCCGATTGCAGCGGCATGCGTACTTTTCCCCTACACCGTTCTAGTTATGCTTGTCGAGCATCAGACCTGCGAAAATTTTGAGTTTCTCAAGCGTTTCTTACTTCCAAACTGCCATATCTCGCGAACGGATTGACCAATCCGCAAAATTTCTGTTGCATCTGAAAGTAGAAACTCGCCCGATTACAACGGTAGGTGTAGTTTTCCCCTAGGCCGTTCTAGTTATGCTTGTCGAGCATCAGAACTGCGAAAATGTTGAGTTTCTCAAGCGTTTCTTACCTCCAAACTGCCATATCTCGCGAACGGATTGACCAATCCGCAAAATTTCTGTTGCATCTGAAAGTAGAAACTCGCCCGATTACAACGGTATGCGTACTTTTCCCCTAGGCCGTTCTGGTTATTCGTTTCGAGTATCAGAACTGTGATAATTTTGAATTTCTCGACCGTTTCTTGCCTCCAAACTGCCATATCTCGCGAACGGATTGACCAATACGCAAAATTTCTGTTGCATCTGAAAGTAGAAACTCGCCCGATTACAACGGTATGCGTACGTTTCCCCAAGTCCGTTCTAGTTATTCGTTTCGAGCATCAGAACTGCGAAAATTTTGAGTTTCTCAAGCGTTTCTTACCTCCAAACTGCCATATCTCGCGAACGGATTGACCAATCCGCAAAATTTCTGTTGCATCTGAAAGTAGAAAGTCGCCCGATTACAACGGTATGCGTACTTTTCCCCTAGACCGTTCTAGTTATGCTTGTCGAGCATCAGAACTGCGAAAATTTTGAGTTTCTCAAGCGTTTCTTACCTCCAAACTGCCATATCTCGCGAACGGATTGACTAATCCGCAAAATTTCTGTTGCATCTGAAAGTAGAAACTCGCCCGATTACAACGGTATGCGTACTTTTCCCCTAGGCCGTTCTAGTTATTCGTTTCGAGCATCAGAACTGCGAAAATTTTGAGTTTCTCAAGCGTTTCTTACCTCCAAACTGCCATATCTCGCGAACGGATTGACCAATCCGCAAAATTTCTGTTGCATCTGAAAGTAGAAAGTCGCCCGATTACAACGGTATGCGTACTTTTCCCCTAGACCGTTCTAGTTATGCTTGTCGAGCATCAGAACTGCGAAAATTTTGAGTTTCTCAAGCGTTTCTTACCTCCAAACTGCCATATCTCGCGAACGGATTGACTAATCCGCAAAATTTCTGTTGCATCTGAAAGTAGAAACTCGCCCGATTACAACGGTATGCGTACTTTTCCCCTAGGCCGTTCTAGTTATTCGTTTCGAGCATCAGAACTGCGAAAATTTTGAGTTTCTCAAGCGTTTCTTACCTCCAAACTGCCATATCTCGCGAACGGATTGACCAATCCGCAAAATTTCTGTTGCATCTGAAAGTAGAAACTCGCCCGATTACAACGGTATGCGTACGTTTCCCCAAGTCCGTTCTGGTTATTCGTTTCGAGCATCAGAACTGCGAAAATTTTGAGTTCCTCAAGCGTTTCTTACCTCCAAACTGCCATATCTCGCGAACGGATTGACCAATCCGCAAAATTTCTGTTGCATCTGAAAGTAGAAACTCGCCCGATTACAACGGTATGCGTACTTTTCCCCTAGACCGTTCTAGTTATGCTTGTCGAGCATCAGAACTGCGAAAATTTTGAGTTTCTCAAGCGTTTCTTACCTCCAAACTGCCATATCTCGCGAACGGATTGACTAATCCGCAAAATTTCTGTTGCATCCGAAAGTAGAAACTCGCCCGATTACAACGGTATGCGTACGTTTCCCCAAGTCCGTTCTAGTTATTCGTTTCGAGCATCAGAACTGCGAAAATTTTGAGTTCCTCAAGCGTTTCTTACCTCCAAACTGCCATATCTCGCGAACGGATTGACCAATCCGCAAAATTTCTGTTGCATCTGAAAGTAGAAACTCGCCCGATTACAACGGTATGCGTACTTTTCCCCTAGACCGTTCTAGTTATGCTTGTCGAGCATCAGAACTGCGAAAATTTTGAGTTTCTCAAGCGTTTCTTACCTCCAAACTGCCATATCTCGCGAACGGATTGACCAATCCGCAAAATTTCTGTTGCATCTGAAAGTAGAAACTCGCCCGATTACAACGGTATGCGTACTTTTCCCCTAGGCCGTTCTAGTTATTTGTTTCGAGCATCAGAACTGCGAAAATGTTGAGTTTCTCAAGCATTTCTTACCTCCAAACTGCCATATCTCGCGAACGGATTGACCAATCCGCAAAATTTCTGTTGCATCTGAAAGTACAAACTCGCCCGATTACAACGGTATGCGTACTTTTCCCCTAGGCCGTTCTAGTTATTCGTTTCGAGCATCAGAACTGCGAAAATTTTGAGTTCCTCAAGCGTTTCTTACCTCCAAACTGCCATATCTCGCGAACGGATTGACCAATCCGCAAAATTTCTGTTGCATCTGAAAGTAGAAACTCGCCCGATTACAACGGTAGGTGTAGTTTTCCCCTAGGCCGTTCTAGTTATTCGTTTCGAGCATCAGAACTGCGAAAATTTTGAGTTTCTCAAGCGTTTCTTACCTCCAAACTGCCATATCTCGCGAACGGATTGACCAATCCGCAAAATTTCTGTTGCATCTGAAAGTAGAAACTCGCCCGATTACAACGGTATGCGTACTTTTCCCCTAGGCCGTTCTGGTTATTCGTATCGAGTCAAGAACTGTGATAATCTTGAGTTTCTCGACCGTTTCTTGCCTCCAAACTGCCATATCTCGCGAACGGATTGACCAATCCGCAAAATTTCTGTTGCATCTGAAAGTAGAAACTCGCCCGATTACAACGGTATGCGTACGTTTCCCCAAGTCCGTTCTAGTTATTCGTTTCGAGCATCAGAACTGCGAAAATGTTGAGTTTCTCAAGCGTTTCTTACCTCCAAACTGCAATATCTCGCGAACGGATTGACCAATCCGCAAAATTTCTGTTGCATCTGAAAGTAGAAACTCGCCCGCTTACAACGGTATGCGTACGTTTCCCCAAGTCCGTTCTAGTTATTCGTTTCGAGCATCAGAACTGCGAAAATTTTGAGTTTCTCAAGCGTTTCTTACCTCCAAACTGCCATATCTCGCGAACGGATTGACCAATCCGCAAAATTTCTGTTGCATCTGAAAGTAGAAACTCGCCCGATTACAACGGTATGCGTACTTTTCCCCTAGGCCGTTCTGGTTATTCGTTTCGAGTTAAGAACTGTGATAATTTTGAGTTTCTCGACCGTTTCTTGCCTCCAAACTGCCATATCTCGCGAACGGATTGACCAATCCGCAAAATTTCTGTTGCATCTGAAAGTAGAAACTCGCCCGATTACAACGGTATGCGTACTTTTACCCTAGGCCGTTCTAGTTAATCGTTTCGAGCATCAGAACTGCGAAAATTTTGAGTTTCTCAAGCGTTTCTTACTTCCAAACTGCCATATCTCGCGAACGGATTGACCAATCCGCAAAATTTCTGATGCATCTGAAAGTAGAAACTCGCCCGATTACAACGGTATGCGTACTTTTCCCCTAGGCCGCTCTAGTTATTCGTTTCGAGCATCAGAACTGCGAAAATTTTGTGTTTCTCAAGTGTTTCATACATCCAAACTGCCATATCTCGCGAACGGATTGACCAATCCGCAAAATTTCTGTTGCATCTGAAAGTAGAAACTCGCCCGCTTACAACGGTATGCGTACGTTTCCCCTAGGTCGTTCTAGTTATTCGTTTCGAGCATCAGAACTGCGAAAATGTTGAGTTTCTCAAGCGTTTCTTACCTACAAACTGCCATATCTCGCGAACGGATTGACCAATCCGCAAAATTTCTGTTGCATCTGAAAGTAGAAACTCGCCCGATTACAGCGGTATGCGTACGTTTCCACTAGACCGTTCTAGTTATGCTTGGTCGAGCATCAGAACTGCGAAAATGTTGAGTTTCTCAAGCGTTTCTTACCTCCAAACTGCCATATCTCGCGAACGGATTGACAAATCCGCAAAATTTCTGTTGCATCTGAAAGTAGAAACTCGCCCGATTACAACGGTATGCGTACTTTTCCCCTAGGCCGTTCTGGTTATTCGTTTCGAGTATCAGAACTGTGATAATTTTGAATTTCTCGACCGTTTCTTGCCTCCAAACTGCCATATCTCGCGAACGGATTGACCAATACGCAAAATTTCTGTTGCATCTGAAAGTAGAAACTCGCCCGATTACAACGGTATGCGTACGTTTCCCCAAGTCCGTTCTAGTTATTCGTTTCGAGCATCAGAACTGCGAAAATTTTGAGTTTCTCAAGCGTTTCTTACCTCCAAACTGCCATATCTCGCGAACGGATTGACCAATCCGCAAAATTTCTGTTGCATCTGAAAGTAGAAAGTCGCCCGATTACAACGGTATGCGTAATTTTCCCTAGACCGTTCTAGTTATGCTTGTCGAGCATCAGAACTGCGAAAATTTTGAGTTTCTCAAGCGTTTCTTACCTCCAAACTGCCATATCTCGCGAACGGATTGACTAATCCGCAAAATTTCTGTTGCATCTGAAAGTCAGAAACTCGCCCGATTACAACGGTATGCGTACTTTTCCCCTAGGCCGTTCTGGTTATTCGTTTCGAGCATCAGAACTGCGAAAATTTTGAGTTCCTCAAGCGTTTCTTACCTCCAAACTGCCATATCTCGCGAACGGATTGACCAATCCGCAAAATTTCTGTTGCATCTGAAAGTAGAAACTCGCCCGATTACAACGGTATGCGTACTTTTCCCTAGACCGTTCTAGTTATGCTTGTCGAGCATCAGAACTGCGAAAATTTTGAGTTTCTCAAGCGTTTCTTACCTCCAAACTGCCATATCTCGCGAACGGATTGACTAATCCGCAAAATTTCTGTTGCATCCGAAAGTAGAAACTCGCCCGATTACAACGGTATGCGTACTTTTCCCCTAGGCCGTTCTAGTTATTCGTTTCGAGCATCAGAACTGCGAAAATTTGAGTTTCTCAAGCGTTTCTTACCTCCAAACTGCCATATCTCGCGAACGGATTGACCAATCCGCAAAATTTCTGTTGCATCTGAAAGTAGAAACTCGCCCGATTACAACGGTATGCGTACGTTTCCCCAAGTCCGTTCTAGTTATTCGTTTCGAGCATTAGAACTGCGAAAATTTTGAGTTTCTCAAGCGTTTCTTACCTCCAAACTGCCATATCTCGCGAACGGATTGACCAATCCGCAAAATTTCTGTTGCATCTGAAAGTAGAAACTCGCCTATTACAACGGTATGCGTACTTTTCCCCCTAGGCCGTTCTAGTTATTTGTTTCGAGCATCAGAACTGCGAAAATGTTGAGTTTCTCAAGCGTTTCTTACCTCCAAACTGCCATATCTCGCGAACGGATTGACCAATCCGCAAAATTTCTGTTGCATCTGAAAGTAGAAACTCGCCCGATTACAACGGTATGCGTACTTTTCCCCTAGGCCGTTCTAGTTATTCGTTTCGAGCATCAGAACTGCGAAAATTTTGAGTTCCTCAAGCGTTTCTTACCTCCAAACTGCCATATCTCGCGAACGGATTGACCAATCCGCAAAATTTTCTGTTGCATCTGAAAGTAGGAAACTCGCCCGATTACAACGGTAGGTGTAGTTTTCCCCTAGGCCGTTCTAGTTATTCGTTTCGAGCATCAGAACTGCGAAAATTTTGAGTTTCTCAAGCGTTTCTTACCTCCAAACTGCCATATCTCGCGAACGGATTGACCAATCCGCAAAATTTCTGTTGCATCTGAAAGTAGAAACTCGCCCGATTACAACGGTATGCGTACTTTTCCCCTAGCCGTTCTGGTTATTCGTATCGAGTCAAGAACTGTGATAATCTTGAGTTTCTCGACCGTTTCTTGCCTCCAAACTGCCATATCTCGCGAACGGATTGACCAATCCGCAAAATTTCTGTTGCATCTGAAAGTAGAAACTCGCCCGATTACAACGGTATGCGTACGTTTCCCCAAGTCCGTTCTAGTTATTCGTTTCGAGCATCAGAACTGCGAAAATGTTGAGTTTCTCAAGCGTTTCTTACCTCCAAACTGCCATATCTCGCGAACGGATTGACCAATCCGCAAAATTTCTGTTGCATCTGAAAGTAGAAACTCGCCCGCTTACAACGGTATGCGTACGTTTCCCCAAGTCCGTTCTAGTTATTCGTTTCGAGCATCAGAACTGCGAAAATTTTGAGTTTCTCAAGCGTTTCTACCTCCAACTGCCATATCTCGCGAACGGATTGACCAATCCGCAAAATTTCTGTTGCATCTGAAAGTAGAAACTCGCCCGATTACAACGGTATGCGTACTTTTCCCCTAGGCCGTTCTGGTTATTCGTTTCGAGTTAAGAACTGTGATAATTTTGAGTTTCTCGACCGTTTCTTGCCTCCAAACTGCCATATCTCGCGAACGGATTGACCAATCCGCAAAATTTCTGTTGCATCTGAAAGTAGAAACTCGCCCGATTACAACGGTATGCGTACTTTTACCCTAGGCCGTTCTAGTTAATCGTTTCGAGCATCAGAACTGCGAAATTTTTGAGTTTCTCAAGCGTTTCTTACTTCCAAACTGCCATATCTCGCGAACGGATTGACCAATCCGCAAAATTTCTGATGCATCTGAAAGTAGAAACTCGCCCGATTACAACGGTATGCGTACTTTTCCCCTAGGCCGCTCTAGTTATTCGTTTCGAGCATCAGAACTGCGAAAATTTTGTGTTTCTCAAGTGGTTTCATACATCCAAACTGCCATATCTCGCGAACGGATTGACCAATCCGCAAAATTTCTGTTGCATCTGAAAGTAGAAACTCGCCCGCTTACAACGGTATGCGTACGTTTCCCCTAGGTCGTTCTAGTTATTCGTTTCGAGCATCAGAACTGCGAAAATGTTGAGTTTTCTCAAGCGTTTCTTACCTACAAACTGCCATATCTCGCGAACGGATTGACCAATCCGCAAAATTTCTGTTGCATCTGAAAGTAGAAACTCGCCCGATTACAGCGGTATGCGTACGTTTCCACTAGACCGTTCTAGTTATGCTTGTCGAGCATCAGAACTGCGAAAATGTTGAGTTTCTCAAGCGTTTCTTACCTCCAAACTGCCATATCTCGCGAACGGATTGACAAATCCGCAAAATTTCTGTTGCATCTGAAAGTAGAAACTCGCCCGATTACAACGGTATGCGTACTTTTCCCCTAGGCCGTTCTGGTTATTCGTTTCGAGTATCAGAACTGTGATAATTTTGAATTTCTCGACCGTTTCTTGCCTCCAAACTGCCATATCTCGCGAACGGATTGACCAATACGCAAAATTTCTGTTGCATCTGAAAGTAGAAACTCGCCCGATTACAACGGTATGCGTACGTTTCCCCAAGTCCGTTCTAGTTATTCGTTTCGAGCATCAGAACTGCGAAAATTTTGAGTTTCTCAAGCGTTTCTTACCTCCAAACTGCCATATCTCGCGAACGGATTGACCAATCCGCAAAATTTCTGTTGCATCTGAAAGTAGAAAGTCGCCCGATTACAACGGTATGCGTACTTTTCCCCTAGACCGTTCTAGTTATGCTTGTCGAGCATCAGAACTGCGAGAATTTTGAGTTTCTCAATCGTTTCTTACCTCCAAACTGCCATATCTCGCGAACGGATTGACTAATCCGCAAAATTTCTGTTGCATCTGAAAGTAGAAACTCGCCCGATTACAACGGTATGCGTACTTTTCCCCTAGGCCGTTCTAGTTATTCGTTTCGAGCATCAGAACTGCGAAAATGTTGAGTTTCTCAAGCGTTTCTTACCTCCAAACTGCCATATCTCGCGAACGGATTGACCAATCCGCAAAATTTCTGTTGCATCTGAAAGTAGAAACTCGCCCGATTGCAGCGGTATGCGTACTTTTCCCCTAGACCGTTCTAGTTATGCTTGTCGAGCATCAGACCTGCGAAAATTTTGAGTTTCTCAAGCGTTTCTTACTTCCAAACTGCCATATCTCGCGAACGGATTGACCAATCCGCAAAATTTCTGTTGCATCTGAAAGTAGAAACTCGCCCGATTACAACGGTAGGTGTAGTTTTCCCCTAGGCCGTTCTAGTTATTCGTTTCGAGCATCAGAACTGCGAAAATGTTGAGTTTCTCAAGCGTTTCTTACCTCCAAACTGCCATATCTCGCGAACGGATTGACCAATCCGCAAAATTTCTGTTGCATCTGAAAGTAGAAACTCGCCCGATTACAACGGTATGCGTACTTTTCCCCTAGGCCGTTCTGGTTATTCGTTTCGAGTATCAGAACTGTGATAATTTTGAATTTCTCGACCGTTTCTTGCCTCCAAACTGCCATATCTCGCGAACGGATTGGCCAATCCGCAAAATTTCTGTTGCATCTGAAAGTAGAAACTCGCCCGATTACAACGGTATGCGTACGTTTCCCCAAGTCCGATCTAGTTATTCGTTTCGAGCATCAGAACTGCGAAAATTTTGAGTTCCTCAAGCGTTTCTTACCTCCAAACTGCCATATCTCGCGAACGGATTGACCAATCCGCAAAATTTCTGTTGCATCTGAAAGTAGAAACTCGCCCGATTACAACGGTAGCTGTAGTTTTCCCCTAGGCCGTTCTAGTTATTCGTTTCGAGCATCAGAACTGCGAAAATTTTGAGTTTCTCAAGCGTTTCTTACCTCCAAACTGCCATATCTCGCGAACGGATTGACCAATCCGCAAAATTTCTGTTGCATCTGAAAGTAGAAACTCGCCCGATTACAGCGGTATGCGTACTTTTCCCCTAGACCGTTCTAGTTATGCTTGTCGAGCATCAGAACTGCGAAAATTTTGAGTTTCTCAAGCGTTTCTTACTTCCAAACTGCCATATCTCGCGAACGGATTGACCAATCCGCAAAATTTCTGTTGCATCTGAAAGTAGAAACTCGCCCGATTACAACGGTAGGTGTAGTTTTCCCCTAGGCCGTTCTAGTTATTCGTTTCGAGCATCAGAACTGCGAAAATGTTGAGTTTCTCAAGCGTTTCTTACCTACAAACTGCCATATCTCGCGAACGGATTGACCAATCCGCAAAATTTCTGTTGCATCTGAAAGTAGAAACTCGCCCGATTACAACGGTATGCGTAGTTTTCCCCTAGGCCGTTCTAGTTATTCGTTTCGAGCATCAGAACTGCGAAAATGTTGAGTTTCTCAAGCGTTTCTTACCTACAAACTGCCATATCTCGCGAACGGATTGACCAATCCGCAAAATTTCTGTTGCATCTGAAAGTAGAAACTCGCCCGATTACAACGGTATGCGTACTTTTCCCCTAGACCGCTCTAGTTATTCTAGTCGAGCATCAGAACTGCGAAAATTTTGAGTTTCTCAAGCGTTTCTTACTTCCAAACTGCCATATCTCGCGAACGGATTGACCAATCCGCAAAATTTCTGTTGCATCTGAAAGTAGAAACTCGCCCGATTACAACGGTAGGTGTAGTTTTCCCCTAGGCCGTTCTAGTTATTCGTTTCGAGTCAAGAACTGTGATAATTTTGAGTTTCTCAAGCGTTTCTTACCTCCAAACTGCCATATCTCGCGAACGGATTGACCAATCCGCAAAATTTCTGTTGCATCTGAAAGTAGAAACTCGCCCGATTACAACGGTATGCGTACTTTTCCCCTAGGCCGTTCTGGTTATTCGTTTCGAGTCAAGAACTGTGATAATTTTGAGTTTCTCGACCGTTTCTTGCCTCCAAACTGCCATATCTCGCGAACGGATTGACCAATCCGCAAAATTTCTGTTGCATCTGAAAGTAGAAACTCGCCCGATTACAACGGTATGCGTACGTTTCCCCAAGTCCGTTCTAGTTATTCGTTTCGAGCATCAGAACTGCGAAAATTTTGAGTTTCTCAAGCGTTTCTTACCTCCAAACTGCCATATCTCGCGAACGGATTGACCAATCCGCAAAATTTCTGTTGCATCTGAAAGTAGAAACTCGCCCCATTACAACGGTGTGCGTACTTTTACCCTAGGCCGTTCTAGTTAATCGTTTCGAGCATCAGAACTGCGAAAATTTTGAGTTTCTCAAGCGTTTCTTACTTCCAAACTGCCATATCTCGCGAACGGATTGACCAATCCGCAAAATTTCTGTTGCATCTGAAAGCAGAAACTCGCCCGATTACAACGGTAGGTGTAGTTTTCCCCTAGGCCGTTCTAGTTATTCGTTTCGAGCATCAGAACTGCGAAAATTTTGAGTTTCTCAAGCGTTTCTTACCTCCAAACTGCCATATCTCGCGAACGGATTGACCAATCCGCAAAATTTCTGTTGCATCTGAAAGTAGAAACTCGCCCGCTTACAACGGTATGCGTACTTTTCCCCTAGGCCGTTCTAGTTATTCGTTTCGAGCATCAGAACTGCGAAAATTTTGAGTTTCTCAAGCGTTTCTTACCTCCAAACTGCCATATCTCGCGAACGGATTGACCAATCCGCAAAATTTCTGTTGCATCTGAAAGTAGAAACTCGCCCGATTACAACGGTATGCGTAGGTTTCCCCAAGTCCGTTCTAGTTATTCGTTTCGAGCATTAGAACTGCGAAAATTTTGAGTTTCTCAAGCGTTTCTTACCTCCAAACTGCCATATCTCGCGAACGGATTGACCAATCCGCAAAATTTCTGTTGCATCTGAAAGTAGAAACTCGCCCGATTACAACGGTAGGTGTAGTTTTCCCCTAGTTTGTTCTCGTTATTCGTTTCGAGCATCAGAACTGCGAAAATGTTGAGTTTCTCAAGCGTTTCTTACCTCCAAACTGCCATATCTCGCGAACGGATTGACCAATCCGCAAAATTTCTGTTGCATCTGAAAGTAGAAACTCGCCCGATTACAACGGTATGTGTAGTTTTCCCCTAGGCCGTTCTCGTTATTCGTTTCGAGCATCAGAACTGCGAAAATGTTGAGTTTCTCAAGCGTTTCTTACCTCCAAACTGCCATATCTCGCGAACGGATTGACCAATCCGCAAAATTTCTGTTGCATCTGAAAGTAGAAACTCTCCCGATTACAACGGTATGCGTACTTTTCCCCTAGGCCGTTCTGGTTATTCGTTTCGAGTATCAGAACTGTGATAATTTTGAATTTCTCGACCGTTTCTTGCATCCAAACTGCCATATCTCGCGAACGGATTGACCAATCCGCAAAATTTCTGTTGCATCTGAAAGTAGAAACTCGCCCGATTACAACGGTATGTGTAGTTTTCCCCTAGGCCGTTCTCGTTATTCGTTTCGAGCATCAGAACTGCGAAAATGTTGAGTTTCTCAAGCGTTTCTTACTTCCAAACTGCCATATCTCGCGAACGGATTGACCAATCCGCAAAATTTCTGTTGCATCTGAAAGTAGAAACTCGCCCGATTACAACGGTAGGTGTAGTTTTCCCCTAGGCCGTTCTAGTTATTCGTTTCGAGTCAAGAACTGTGATAATTTTGAGTTTCTCAAGCGTTTCTTACCTCCAAACTGCCATATCTCGCGAACGGATTGACCAATCCGCAAAATTTCTGTTGCATCTGAAAGTAGAAACTCGCCCGATTACAACGGTATGCGTACTTTTCCCCTAGGCCGTTCTGGTTATTCGTTTCGAGTCAAGAACTGTGATAATTTTGAGTTTCTCGACCGTTTCTTGCCTCCAAACTGCCATATCTCGCGAACGGATTGACCAATCCGCAAAATTTCTGTTGCATCTGAAAGTAGAAACTCGCCCGATTACAACGGTATGCGTACGTTTCCCCAAGTCCGTTCTAGTTATTCGTTTCGAGCATCAGAACTGCGAAAATTTTGAGTTTCTCAAGCGTTTCTTACCTCCAAACTGCCATATCTCGCGAACGGATTGACCAATCCGCAAAATTTCTGTTGCATTGAAAGTAGAAACTCGCCCCATTACAACGGTGTGCGTACTTTTACCCTAGGCCGTTCTAGTTAATCGTTTCGAGCATCAGAACTGCGAAAATTTTGAGTTTCTCAAGCGTTTCTTACTTCCAAACTGCCATATCTCGCGAACGGATTGACCAATCCGCAAAATTTCGGTTGCATCTGAAAGTAGAAACTCGCCCGATTACAACGGTAGGTGTAGTTTTCCCCTAGGCCGTTCTAGTTATTCGTTTCGAGCATCAGAACTGCGAAAATTTTGAGTTTCTCAAGCGTTTCTTACCTCCAAACTGCCATATCTCGCGAACGGATTGACCAATCCGCAAAATTTCTGTTGCATCTGAAAGTAGAAACTCGCCCGATTACAACGGTATGCGTACTTTTCCCCTAGGCCGTTCTGGTTATTCGTTTCGAGTCAAGAACTGTGATAATTTTGAGTTTCTCGACCGTTTCTTGCCTCCAAACTGCCATATCTCGCGAACGGATTGACCAATCCGCAAAATTTCTGTTGCATCTGAAAGTAGAAACTCGCCCGATTACAACGGTATGCGTACGTTTCCCCAAGTCCGTTCTAGTTATTCGTTTCGAGCATCAGAACTGCGAAAATTTTGAGTTTCTCAAGCGTTTCTTACCTCCAAACTGCCATATCTCGCGAACGGATTGACCAATCCGCAAAATTTCTGTTGCATCTGAAAGTAGAAACTCGCCCGATTACAACGGTATGCGTACTTTTACCCTAGGCCGTTCTAGTTAATCGTTTCGAGCATCAGAACTGCGAAAATTTTGAGTTTCTCAAGCGTTTCTTACTTCCAAACTGCCATATCTCGCGAACGGATTGACCAATCCGCAAAATTTCTGATGCATCTGAAAGTAGAAACTCGCCCGATTACAACGGTATGCGTACTTTTCCCCTAGGCCGCTCTAGTTATTCGTTTCGAGCATCAGAACTGCGAAAATTTTGTGTTTCTCAAGTGTTTCATACATCCAAACTGCCATATCTCGCGAACGGATTGACTAATCCGCAAAATTTCTGTTGCATCTGAAAGTAGAAACTCGCCCGCTTACAACGGTATGCGTACTTTTCCCCTAGGTCGTTCTAGTTATTCGTTTCGAGCATCAGAACTGCGAAAATGTTGAGTTTCTCAAGCGTTTCTTACCTACAAACTGCCATATCTCGCGAACGGATTGACCAATCCGCAAAATTTCTGTTGCATCTGAAAGTAGAAACTCGCCCGATTACAGCGGTATGCGTACGTTTCCCCTAGACCGTTCTAGTTATGCTTGTCGAGCATCAGAACTGCGAAAATTTTGAGTTTCTCAAGCGTTTCTTACTTCCAAACTGCCATACCTCGCGAACGGATTGACCAATCCGCAAAATTTCTGTTGCATCTGAAAGTAGAAACTCGCCCGATTACAACGGTAGGTGTAGTTTTCCCCTAGGCCGTTCTAGTTATTCGTTTCGAGCATCAGAACTGCGAAAATGTTGAGTTTCTCAAGCGTTTCTTACCTCCAAACTGCCATATCTCGCGAACGGATTGACTAATCCGCAAAATTTCTGTTGCATCTGAAAGTAGAAACTCGCCCGCTTACAACGGTATGCGTACTTTTCCCCTAGGCCGTTCTAGTTATTCGTTTCGAGCATCAGAACTGCGAAAATTTTGAGTTTCTCAAGCGTTTCTTACCTCCAAACTGCCATATCTCGCGAACGGATTGACCAATCCGCAAAATTTCTGTTGCATCTGAAAGTAGAAACTCGCCCGATTACAACGGTATGCGTAGGTTTCCCCAAGTCCGTTCTAGTTATTCGTTTCGAGCATTAGAACTGCGAAAATTTTGAGTTTCTCAAGCGTTTCTTACCTCCAAACTGCCATATCTCGCGAACGGATTGACCAATCCGCAAAATTTCTGTTGCATCTGAAAGTAGAAACTCGCCCGATTACAACGGTAGGTGTAGTTTTCCCCTAGTTTGTTCTCGTTATTCGTTTCGAGCATCAGAACTGCGAAAATGTTGAGTTTCTCAAGCGTTTCTTACCTCCAAACTGCCATATCTCGCGAACGGATTGACCAATCCGCAAAATTTCTGTTGCATCTGAAAGTAGAAACTCTCCCGATTACAACGGTATGCGTACTTTTCCCCTAGGCCGTTCTGGTTATTCGTTTCGAGTATCAGAACTGTGATAATTTTGAATTTCTCGACCGTTTCTTGCATCCAAACTGCCATATCTCGCGAACGGATTGACCAATCCGCAAAATTTCTGTTGCATCTGAAAGTAGAAACTCGCCCGATTACAGCGGTATGCGTACTTTTACCCTAGGCCGTTCTAGTTAATCGTTTCGAGCATCAGAACTGCGAAAATTTTGAGTTTCTCAAGCGTTTCTTACTTCCAAACTGCCATATCTCGCGAACGGATTGACCAATCCGCAAAATTTCTGTTGCATCTGAAAGTAGAAACTCGCCCGATTACAACGGTAGGTGTACTTTTCCCCTAGGCCGTTCTAGTTATTCGTTTCGAGCATCAGAACTGCGAAAATTTTGAGTTTCTCAAGCGTTTCTTACCTCCAAACTGCCATATCTCGCGAACGGATTGACCAATCCGCAAAATTTCAGTTGCATCTGAAAGTAGAAACTCGCCCGATTACAACGGTATGCGTACTTTTCCCCTAGAACGTTCTGGTTATGCTTGTCGAGCATCAGAACTGCGAAAATTTTGAGTTTCTCAAGCGTTTCTTACCTCCAAACTGCCATATCTCGCGAACGGATTGACCAATCCGTAAAATTTCTGTTGCATCTGAAGGTAGAAACTCGCCCGATTACAACGGTATGCGTACTTTTCCCCTAGGCCGTTCTAGTTATTCGTTTCGAGCATCAGAACTGCGAAAATGTTGAGTTTCTCAAGCGTTTCTTACCTACAAACTGCCATATCTCGCGAACGGATTGACCAATCCGCAGAATTTCTGTTGCATCTGAAAGTAGAAATTCGCCCGATTACAACGGTATGCGTACTTTTCCCCTAGACCGTTCTAGTTATGCTTGTCGAGCACCAGAACTGCGAAAATTTTGAGTTTCTCAAGAGTTTCTTACCTCCAAACTGCCATATCTCGCGAACGGATTGACCCATCCGCAAAATTTCTGTTGCATCTGAAAGTAGAAACTCGCCCGATTACAACGGTATGCGTACTTTTCCCCTAGTCCGTTCTAGTTATTCGTTTCGAGCATCAGAACTGCGAAAATTTTGAGTTTCTCAAGCGTTTCTTACCTCCAAACTGCCATATCTCGCGAACGGATTGACCCATCCGCAAAATTTCTGTTGCATCTGAAAGTAGAAACTCGCCCGATTACAACGGTATGCGTACTTTTCCCCTAGTCCGTTCTAGTTATTCGTTTCGAGCATCAGAACTGCGAAAATTTTGAGTTTCTCAAGCGTTTCTTACCTCCAAACTGCCATATCGCGCGAACGGATTGACTAATCCGCAAAATTTCTGTTGCATCTGAAAGTAGAAACTCGCCCGCTTACAACGGTATGCGTACTTTTCCCCTAGGCCGTTCTAGTTATTCGTTTCGAGCATCAGAACTGCGAAAATTTTGAGTTTCTCAAGCGTTTCTTACCTCCAAACTGCCATATCTCGCGAACGGATTGACCAATCCGCAAAATTTCTGTTGCATCTGAAAGTAGAAAATCGCCCGATTACAACGGTATGCGTACGTTTCCCCAAGTCCGTTCTAGTTATTCGTTTCGAGCATCAGAACTGCGAAAATTTTGAGTTTCTCAAGAGTTTCTTACCTCCAAACTGCCATATCTCGCGAACGGATTGACCAATCCGCAAAATTTCTGTTGCATCTGAAAGTAGAAACTCGCCCGATTACAACGGTATGCGTACTTTTCCCCTAGTCCGTTCTAGTTATTCGTTTCGAGCATCAGAACTGCGAAAATTTTGAGTTTCTCGACCGTTTCTTGCCTCCAAACTGCCATATCTCGCGAACGGATTGACCAATCCGCAAAATTTCTGTTGCATCTGAAAGTAGAAACTCGCCCGATTACAACGGTATGCGTACGTTTCCCCAAGTCCGTTCTAGTTATTCGTTTCGAGCATCAGAACTGCGAAAATTTTGAGTTTCTCAAGCGTTTCTTACCTCCAAACTGCCATATCTCGCGAACGGATTGACCAATCCGCAAAATTTCTGTTGCATCTGAAAGTAGAAAGTCGCCCGATTACAACGGTATGCGTACTTTTCCCCTAGACCGTTCTAGTTATGCTTGTCGAGCATCAGAACTGCGAAAATTTTGAGTTTCTCAAGCGTTTCTTACCTCCAAACTGCCATATCTCGCGAACGGATTGACTAATCCGCAAAATTTCTGTTGCATCTGAAAGTAGAAACTCGCCCGCTTACAACGGTATGCGTACTTTTCCCCTAGGCCGTTCTAGTTATTCGTTTGGAGCATCAGAACTGCGAAAATTTTGAGTTTCTCAAGCGTTTCTTACCTCCAAACTGCCATATCTCGCGAACGGATTGACCAATCCGCAAAATTTCTGTTGCATCTGAAAGTAGAAACTCGCCCGATTACAACGGTATGGGTACGTTTCCCCAAGTCCGTTCTAGTTATTCGTTTCGAGTATTAGAACTGCGAAAATTTTGAGTTTCTCAAGCGTTTCTTACCTCCAAACTGCCATATCTCGCGAACGGATTGACCAATCCGCAAAATTTCTGTTGCATCTGAAAGTAGAAACTCGCCCGATTACAACGGTAGGTGTAGTTTTCCCCTAGGCCGTTCTCGTTATTCGTTTCGAGCATCAGAACTGCGAAAATGTTGAGTTTCTCAAGCGTTTCTTACCTCCAAACTGCCATATCTCGCGAACGGATTGACCAATCCGCAAAATTTCTGTTGCATTTGAAAGTAGAAACTCGCCCGATTACAACGGTATGCGTACTTTTCCCCTAGGCCGTTCTGGTTATTCGTTTCGAGTATCAGAACTGTGATAATTTTGAATTTCTCGACCGTTTCTTGCCTCCAAACTGCCATATCTCGCGAACGGATTGACCAATCCGCAAAATTTCTGTTGCATCTGAAACTAGAAACTCGCCCGATTACAACGGTATGCGTACGTTTCCCCAAGTCCGTTCTAGTTATTCGTTTCGAGCATCAGAACTGCGAAAATTTTGAGTTTCTCAAGCGTTTCTTACCTCCAAACTGCCATATCTCGCGAACGGATTGACCAATCCGCAAAATTTCTGTTGCATCTGAAAGTAGAAAGTCGCCCGATTACAACGGTATGCGTACTTTTCCCCTAGACCGTTCTAGTTATGCTTGTCGAGCATCAGAACTGCGAAAATTTTGAGTTTCTCAAGCGTTTCTTACCTCCAAACTGCCATATCTCGCGAACGGATTGACTAATCCGCAAAATTTCTGTTGCATCTGAAAGTAGAAACTCGCCCGCTTACAACGGTATGCGTACTTTTCCCCTAGGCCGTTCTAGTTATTCGTTTCGAGCATCAGAACTGCGAAAATGTTGAGTTTCTCAAGCGTTTCTTACCTACAAACTGCCATATCTCGCGAACGGATTGACCAATCCGCAAAATTTCTGTTGCATCTGAAAGTAGAAAGTCGCCCGATTACAACGGTATGCGTACTTTTCCCCTAGACCGTTCTAGTTATGCTTGTCGAGCATCAGAACTGCGAAAATTTTGAGTTTCTCAAGCGTTTCTTACCTACAAACTGCCATATCTCGCGAACGGATTGACCAATCCGCAAAATTTCTGTTGCATCTGAAAGTAGAAAGTCGCCCGATTACAACGGTATGCGTACTTTTCCCCTAGACCGTTCTAGTTATGCTTGTCGAGCATCAGAACTGCGAAAATTTTGAGTTTCTCAAGCGTTTCTTACCTCCAAACTGCCATATCTCGCGAACGGATTGACCAATCCGTAAAATTTCTGTTGCATCTGAACGTAGAAACTCGCCCGATTACAACGGTATGCGTACTTTTCCCCTAGGCCGTTCTAGTTATTCGTTTCGAGCATCAGAACTGCGAAAATGTTGAGTTTCTCAAGCGTTTCTTACCTACAAACTGCCATATCTCGCGAACGGATTGACCAATCCGCAGAATTTCTGTTGCATCTGAAAGTAGAAATTCGCCCGATTACAACGGTATGCGTACTTTTCCCCTAGACCGTTCTAGTTATGCTTGTCGAGCACCAGAACTGCGAAAATTTTGAGTTTCTCAAGAGTTTCTTACCTCCAAACTGCCATATCTCGCGAACGGATTGACCCATCCGCAAAATTTCTGTTGCATCTGAAAGTAGAAACTCGCCCGATTACAACGGTATGCGTACTTTTCCCCTAGTCCGTTCTAGTTATTCGTTTCGAGCATCAGAACTGCGAAAATTTTGAGTTTCTCAAGCGTTTCTTACCTCCAAACTGCCATATCTCGCGAATGGATTGACCCATCCGCAAAATTTCTGTTGCATCTGAAAGTAGAAACTCGCCCGATTACAACGGTATGCGTACTTTTCCCCTAGTCCGTTCTAGTTATTCGTTTCGAGCATCAGAACTGCGAAAATTTTGAGTTTCTCAAGCGTTTCTTACCTCCAAACTGCCATATCTCGCGAACGGATTGACCAATCCGCAAAATTTCTGTTGCATCTGAAAGCACAAACTCGCCCGATTACAACGGTATGCGTACTTTTCCCCTAGGCCGTTCTAGTTATTCGTTTCGAGCATCAGAACTGCGAAAATGTTGAGTTTCTCAAGCGTTTCTTACCTACAAACTGCCATATCTCGCGAACGGATTGACCAATCCGCAAAATTTCTGTTGGATCTGAAAGTAGAAACTCGCCCGATTACAACGGTATGCGTACTTTTCCCCTAGGCCGTTCTAGTTATTCGTTTCGAGCATCAGAACTGCGAAAATTTTGAGTTTCTCAAGCGTTTCTTACTTCCAAACTGCCATATCTCGCGAACGGATTGACCAATCCGCAAAATTTCTGTTGCATCTGAAAGTAGAAACTCGCCCGATTACAACGGTATGCGTACTTTTCCCCTAGGCCGTTCTGGTTATTCGTTTCGAGCATCAGAACTGTGAAAATTTTGAGTTTCTCAACCGTTTCTTACCTCCAAACTGCCATATCTCGCGAACGAATTGACCAATCCGCAAAATTTCTGTTGCATCTGAAAGTTGAAAGTCGCCCGATTACAACGGTATGCGTACTTTTCCCCTAAACCGTTCTAGTTATGCTTGTCGAGCATCAGAACTGCGAAAATTTTGAGTTTCTCAAGCGTTTCTTACCTCCAAACTGCCATATCTCGCGAACGGATTGACTAATCCGCAAAATTTCTGTTGCATCTGAAAGTAGAAACTCGCCCGCTTACAACGGTATGCGTACTTTTCCCCTAGTCCGTTCTAGTTATTCGTTTCGAGCATCAGAACTGCGAAAATTTTGAGTTTCTCGACCGTTTCTTGCCTCCAAACGGCCATATCTCGCGAACGGATTGACCAATCCGCAAAATTTCTGTTGCATCTGAAAGTAGAAACTCGCCCGATTACAACGGTATGCGTACGTTTCCCCAAGTCCGTTCTAGTTATTCGTTTCGAGCATCAGAACTGCGAAAATTTTGAGTTTCTCAAGCGTTTCTTACCTCCAAACTGCCATATCTCGCGAACGGATTGACCAATCCGCAAAATTTCTGTTGCATCTGAAAGTAGAAAGTCGCCCGATTACAACGGTATGCGTACTTTTCCCCTAGACCGTTCTAGTTATGCTTGTCGAGCATCAGAACTGCGAAAATTTTGAGTTTCTCAAGCGTTTCTTGCCTCCAAACTGCCATATCTCGCGAACGGATTGACTAATCCGCAAAATTTCTGTTGCATCTGAAAGTAGAAACTCGCCCGCTTACAACGGTATGCGTACTTTTCCCCTAGGCCGTTCTAGTTATTCGTTTCGAGCATCAGAACTGCGACAATTTTGAGTTTCTCAAGCGTTTCTTACCTCCAAACTGCCATATCTCGCGAACGGATTGACCAATCCGCAAAATGTCTGTTGCATCTGAAAGTAGAAACTCGCCCGATTACAACGGTATGCGTACGTTTCCCCAAGTCCGTTCTAGTTATTCGTTTCGAGTATTAGAACTGCGAGAATTTTGAGTTTCTCAAGCGTTTCTTACCTCCAAACTGCCATATCTCGCGAACGGATTGACCAATCCGCAAAATTTCTGTTGCATCTGAAAGTAGAAACTCGCCCGATTACAACGGTAGGTGTAGTTTTCCCCTAGGCCGTTCTCGTTATTCGTTTCGAGCATCAGAACTGCGAAAATGTTGAGTTTCTCAAGCGTTTCTTACCTCCAAACTGCCATATCTCGCGAACGGATTGACCAATCCGCAAAATTTCTGTTGCATTTGAAAGTAGAAACTCGCCCGATTACAACGGTATGCGTACTTTTCCCCTAGGCCGTTCTGGTTATTCGTTTCGAGTATCAGAACTGTGATAATTTTGAATTTCTCGACCGTTTCTTGCCTCCAAACTGCCATATCTCGCGAACGGATTGACCAATCCGCAAAATTTCTGTTGCATCTGAAACTAGAAACTCGCCCGATTACAACGGTATGCGTACGTTTCCCCAAGTCCGTTCTAGTTATTCGTTTCGAGCATCAGAACTGCGAAAATTTTGAGTTTCTCAAGCGTTTCTTACCTCCAAACTGCCATATCTCGCGAACGGATTGACCAATCCGCAAAATTTCTGTTGCATCTGAAAGTAGAAAGTCGCCCGATTACAACGGTATGCGTACTTTTCCCCTAGGCCGTTCTAGTTATTCGTTTCGAGCATCAGAACTGCGAAAATTTTGAGTTTCTCAAGCGTTTCTTACTTCCAAACTGCCATATCTCGCGAACGGATTGACCAATCCGCAAAATTTCTGTTGCATCTGAAAGTAGAAACTCGCCCGATTACAACGGTATGCGTACTTTTCCCCTAGGCCGTTCTGGTTATTCGTTTCGAGCATCAGAACTGTGAAAATTTTGAGTTTCTCAACCGTTTCTTACCTCCAAACTGCCATATCTCGCGAACGAATTGACCAATCCGCAAAATTTCTGTTGCATCTGAAAGTTGAAAGTCGCCCGATTACAACGGTATGCGTACTTTTCCCCTAGACCGTTCTAGTTATGCTTGTCGAGCATCAGAACTGCGAAAATTTTGAGTTTCTCAAGCGTTTCTTACCTCCAAACTGCCATATCTCGCGAACGGATTGACTAATCCGCAAAATTTCTGTTGCATCTGAAAGTAGAAACTCGCCCGCTTACAACGGTATGCGTACTTTTCCCCTAGGCCGTTCTAGTTATTCGTTTCGAGCATCAGAACTGCGAAAATTTTGAGATTCTCAAGCGTTTCTTACCTCCAAACTGCCATATCTCGCGAACGGATTGACTAATCCGCAAAATTTCTGTTGCATCTGAAAGTAGAAACTCGCCCGCTTACAACGGTATGCGTACTTTTCCCCTAGGCCGTTCTAGTTATTCGTTTCGAGCATCAGAACTGCGAAAATTTTGAGATTCTCAAGCGTTTCTTACCTCCAAACTGCCATATCTCGCGAACGGATTGACCAATCCGCAAAATTTCTGTTGCATCTGAAAGTAGAAAATCGCCCGATTACAACGGTATGCGTACGTTTCCCCAAGTCCGTTCTAGTTATTCGTTTCGAGCATCAGAACTGCGAAAATTTTGAGTTTCTCAAGAGTTTCTTACCTCCAAACTGCCATGTCTCGCGAACGGATTGACCAATCCGCAAAATTTCTGTTGCATCTGAAAGTAGAAACTCGCCCGATTACAACGGTATGCGTACTTTTCCCCTAGTCCGTTCTAGTTATTCGTTTCGAGCATCAGAACTGCGAAAATTTTGAGTTTCTCGACCGTTTCTTGCCTCCAAACTGCCATATCTCGCGAACGGATTGACCAATCCGCAAAATTTCTGTTGCATCTGAAAGTAGAAACTCGCCCGATTACAACGGTATGCGTACGTTTCCCCAAGTCCGTTCTAGTTATTCGTTTCGAGCATCAGAACTGCGAAAATTTTGAGTTTCTCAAGCGTTTCTTACCTCCAAACTGCCATATCTCGCGAACGGATTGACCAATCCGCAAAATTTCTGTTGCATCTGAAAGTAGAAAGTCGCCCGATTACAACGGTATGCGTACTTTTCCCCTAGACCGTTCTAGTTATGCTTGTCGAGCATCAGAACTGCGAAAATTTTGAGTTTCTCAAGCGTTTCTTACCTCCAAACTGCCATATCTCGCGAACGGATTGACTAATCCGCAAAATTTCTGCTGCATCTGAAAGTAGAAACTCGCCCGCTTACAACGGTATGCGTACTTTTCCCCTAGGCCGTTCTAGTTATTCGTTTCGAGCATCAGAACTGCGAAAATTTTGAGTTTCTCAAGCGTTTCTTACCTCCAAACTGACATATCTCGCGAACGGATTGACCAATCCGCAAAATTTCTGTTGCATCTGAAAGTAGAAACTCGCACGATTACAACGGTATGCGTACGTTTCCCCAAGTCCGTTCTAGTTATTCGTTTCGAGCATCAGAACTGCGAAAATTTTGAGTTTCTCAAGCGTTTCTTACCTCCAAACTGCCATATCTCGCGAACGGATTGACCAATCCGCAAAATTTCTGTTGCATCTGAAAGTAGAAAGTCGCCCGATTACAACGGTATGCGTACTTTTCCCCTAGACCGTTCTAGTTATGCTTGTCGAGCATCAGAACTGCGAAAGTTTTGAGTTGCTCAAGCGTTTCTTACCTCCAAACTGCCATATCTCGCGAACGGATTGACTAATCCGCAAAATTTCTGTTGCATCTGAAAGTAGAAACTCGCCCGCTTACAACGGTATGCGTACTTTTCCCCTAGGCCGTTCTAGTTATTCGTTTCGAGCATCAGAACTGCGAAAATTTTGAGTTTCTCAAGCGTTTCTTACTTCCAAACTGCCATATCTCGCGAACGGATTGACCAATCCGCAAAATTTCTGTTGCATCTGAAAGTAGAAACTCGCCCGATTACAACGGTATGCGTACTTTTCCCCTAGGCCGTTCTGGTTATTCGTTTCGAGCATCAGAACTGTGAAAATTTTGAGTTTCTCAACCGTTTCTTACCTCCAAACTGCCATATCTCGCGAACGAATTGACCAATCCGCAAAATTTCTGTTGCATCTGAAAGTTGAAAGTCGCCCGATTACAACGGTATGCGTACTTTTCCCCTAAACCGTTCTAGTTATGCTTGTCGAGCATCAGAACTGCGAAAATTTTGAGTTTCTCAAGCGTTTCTTACCTCCAAACTGCCATATCTCGCGAACGGATTGACTAATCCGCAAAATTTCTGTTGCATCTGAAAGTAGAAACTCGCCCGCTTACAACGGTATGCGTACTTTTCCCCTAGTCCGTTCTAGTTATTCGTTTCGAGCATCAGAACTGCGAAAATTTTGAGTTTCTCGACCGTTTCTTGCCTCCAAACGGCCATATCTCGCGAACGGATTGACCAATCCGCAAAATTTCTGTTGCATCTGAAAGTAGAAACTCGCCCGATTACAACGGTATGCGTACGTTTCCCCAAGTCCGTTCTAGTTATTCGTTTCGAGCATCAGAACTGCGAAAATTTTGAGTTTCTCAAGCGTTTCTTACCTCCAAACTGCCATATCTCGCGAACGGATTGACCAATCCGCAAAATTTCTGTTGCATCTGAAAGTAGAAAGTCGCCCGATTACAACGGTATGCGTACTTTTCCCCTAGACCGTTCTAGTTATGCTTGTCGAGCATCAGAACTGCGAAAATTTTGAGTTTCTCAAGCGTTTCTTGCCTCCAAACTGCCATATCTCGCGAACGGATTGACTAATCCGCAAAATTTCTGTTGCATCTGAAAGTAGAAACTCGCCCGCTTACAACGGTATGCGTACTTTTCCCCTAGGCCGTTCTAGTTATTCGTTTCGAGCATCAGAACTGCGACAATTTTGAGTTTCTCAAGCGTTTCTTACCTCCAAACTGCCATATCTCGCGAACGGATTGACCAATCCGCAAAATGTCTGTTGCATCTGAAAGTAGAAACTCGCCCGATTACAACGGTATGCGTACGTTTCCCCAAGTCCGTTCTAGTTATTCGTTTCGAGTATTAGAACTGCGAGAATTTTGAGTTTCTCAAGCGTTTCTTACCTCCAAACTGCCATATCTCGCGAACGGATTGACCAATCCGCAAAATTTCTGTTGCATCTGAAAGTAGAAACTCGCCCGATTACAACGGTAGGTGTAGTTTTCCCCTAGGCCGTTCTCGTTATTCGTTTCGAGCATCAGAACTGCGAAAATGTTGAGTTTCTCAAGCGTTTCTTACCTCCAAACTGCCATATCTCGCGAACGGATTGACCAATCCGCAAAATTTCTGTTGCATTTGAAAGTAGAAACTCGCCCGATTACAACGGTATGCGTACTTTTCCCCTAGGCCGTTCTGGTTATTCGTTTCGAGTATCAGAACTGTGATAATTTTGAATTTCTCGACCGTTTCTTGCCTCCAAACTGCCATATCTCGCGAACGGATTGACCAATCCGCAAAATTTCTGTTGCATCTGAAACTAGAAACTCGCCCGATTACAACGGTATGCGTACGTTTCCCCAAGTCCGTTCTAGTTATTCGTTTCGAGCATCAGAACTGCGAAAATTTTGAGTTTCTCAAGCGTTTCTTACCTCCAAACTGCCATATCTCGCGAACGGATTGACCAATCCGCAAAATTTCTGTTGCATCTGAAAGTAGAAAGTCGCCCGATTACAACGGTATGCGTACTTTTCCCCTAGACCGTTCTAGTTATGCTTGTCGAGCATCAGAACTGCGAAAATTTTGAGTTTCTCAAGCGTTTCTTACCTCCAAACTGCCATATCTCGCGAACGGATTGACTAATCCGCAAAATTTCTGTTGCATCTGAAAGTAGAAACTCGCCCGCTTACAACGGTATGCGTACTTTTCCCCTAGGCCGTTCTAGTTATTCGTTTCGAGCATCAGAACTGCGAAAATGTTGAGTTTCTCAAGCGTTTCTTACCTACAAACTGCCATATCTCGCGAACGGATTGACCAATCCGCAAAATTTCTGTTGCATCTGAAAGTAGAAACTCGCCCGATTGCAGCGGTATGCGTACTTTTCCCCTAGACCGTTCTAGTTATGCTTGTCGAGCATCAGACCTGCGAAAATTTTGAGTTTCTCAAGCGTTTCTTACTTCCAAACTGCCATATCTCGCGAACGGATTGACCAATCCGCAAAATTTCTGTTGCATCTGAAAGTAGAAACTCGCCCGATTACAACGGTAGGTGTAGTTTTCCCCTAGGCCGTTCTAGTTATTCGTTTCGAGCATCAGAACTGCGAAAATGTTGAGTTTCTCAAGCGTTTCTTACCTCCAAACTGCCATATCTCGCGAACGGATTGACCAATCCGCAAAATTTCTGTTGCATCTGAAAGAAGAAACTCGCCCGATTACAACGGTATGCGTACTTTTCCCCTAGGCCGTTCTGGTTATTCGTTTCGAGTATCAGAACTGTGATAATTTTGAATTTCTCGACCGTTTCTTGCCTCCAAACTGCCATATCTCCCGAACGGATTGAATCTGAAAGTAGAAACTCGCCCGCTTACAACGGTATGCGTACTTTTCCCCTAGGCCGTTCTAGTTATTCGTTTCGAGCATCAGAACTGCGAAAATGTTGAGTTTCTCAAGCGTTTCTTACCTACAAACTGCCATATCTCGCGAACGGATTGACCAATCCGCAAAATTTCTGTTGCATCTGAAAGTAGAAAGTCGCCCGATTACAACGGTATGCGTACTTTTCCCCTAGACCGTTCTAGTTATGCTTGTCGAGCATCAGAACTGCGAAAATTTTGAGTTTCTCAAGCGTTTCTTACCTCCAAACTGCCATATCTCGCGAACGGATTGACCAATCCGTAAAATTTCTGTTGCATCTGAAGGTAGAAACTCGCCCGATTACAACGGTATGCGTACTTTTCCCCTAGGCCGTTCTAGTTATTCGTTTCGAGCATCAGAACTGCGAAAATGTTGAGTTTCTCAAGCGTTTCTTACCTACAAACTGCCATATCTCGCGAACGGATTGACCAATCCGCAGAATTTCTGTTGCATCTGAAAGTAGAAATTCGCCCGATTACAACGGTATGCGTACTTTTCCCCTAGACCGTTCTAGTTATGCTTGTCGAGCACCAGAACTGCGAAAATTTTGAGTTTCTCAAGAGTTTCTTACCTCCAAACTGCCATATCTCGCGAACGGATTGACCAATCCGCAAAATTTCTGTTGCATCTGAAAGTAGAAACTCGCCCGATTACAACGGTATGCGTACTTTTCCCCTAGGCCGTTCTAGTTATTCGTTTCGAGCATCAGAACTGCGAAAATTTTGAGTTTCTCAAGCGTTTCTTACTTCCAAACTGCCATATCTCGCGAACGGATTGACCAATCCGCAAAATTTCTGTTGCATCTGAAAGTAGAAACTCGCCCGATTACAACGGTATGCGTACTTTTCCCCTAGGCCGTTCTGGTTATTCGTTTCGAGCATCAGAACTGTGAAAATTTTGAGTTTCTCAACCGTTTCTTACCTCCAAACTGCCATATCTCGCGAACGAATTGACCAATCCGCAAAATTTCTGTTGCATCTGAAAGTTGAAAGTCGCCCGATTACAACGGTATGCGTACTTTTCCCCTAGACCGTTCTAGTTATGCTTGTCGAGCATCAGAACTGCGAAAATTTTGAGTTTCTCAAGCGTTTCTTACCTCCAAACTGCCATATCTCGCGAACGGATTGACTAATCCGCAAAATTTCTGTTGCATCTGAAAGTAGAAACTCGCCCGCTTACAACGGTATGCGTACTTTTCCCCTAGGCCGTTCTAGTTATTCGTTTCGAGCATCAGAACTGCGAAAATTTTGAGATTCTCAAGCGTTTCTTACCTCCAAACTGCCATATCTCGCGAACGGATTGACTAATCCGCAAAATTTCTGTTGCATCTGAAAGTAGAAACTCGCCCGCTTACAACGGTATGCGTACTTTTCCCCTAGGCCGTTCTAGTTATTCGTTTCGAGCATCAGAACTGCGAAAATTTTGAGATTCTCAAGCGTTTCTTACCTCCAAACTGCCATATCTCGCGAACGGATTGACCAATCCGCAAAATTTCTGTTGCATCTGAAAGTAGAAAATCGCCCGATTACAACGGTATGCGTACGTTTCCCCAAGTCCGTTCTAGTTATTCGTTTCGAGCATCAGAACTGCGAAAATTTTGAGTTTCTCAAGAGTTTCTTACCTCCAAACTGCCATGTCTCGCGAACGGATTGACCAATCCGCAAAATTTCTGTTGCATCTGAAAGTAGAAACTCGCCCGATTACAACGGTATGCGTACTTTTCCCCTAGTCCGTTCTAGTTATTCGTTTCGAGCATCAGAACTGCGAAAATTTTGAGTTTCTCGACCGTTTCTTGCCTCCAAACTGCCATATCTCGCGAACGGATTGACCAATCCGCAAAATTTCTGTTGCATCTGAAAGTAGAAACTCGCCCGATTACAACGGTATGCGTACGTTTCCCCAAGTCCGTTCTAGTTATTCGTTTCGAGCATCAGAACTGCGAAAATTTTGAGTTTCTCAAGCGTTTCTTACCTCCAAACTGCCATATCTCGCGAACGGATTGACCAATCCGCAAAATTTCTGTTGCATCTGAAAGTAGAAAGTCGCCCGATTACAACGGTATGCGTACTTTTCCCCTAGACCGTTCTAGTTATGCTTGTCGAGCATCAGAACTGCGAAAATTTTGAGTTTCTCAAGCGTTTCTTACCTCCAAACTGCCATATCTCGCGAACGGATTGACTAATCCGCAAAATTTCTGCTGCATCTGAAAGTAGAAACTCGCCCGCTTACAACGGTATGCGTACTTTTCCCCTAGGCCGTTCTAGTTATTCGTTTCGAGCATCAGAACTGCGAAAATTTTGAGTTTCTCAAGCGTTTCTTACCTCCAAACTGACATATCTCGCGAACGGATTGACCAATCCGCAAAATTTCTGTTGCATCTGAAAGTAGAAACTCGCACGATTACAACGGTATGCGTACGTTTCCCCAAGTCCGTTCTAGTTATTCGTTTCGAGCATCAGAACTGCGAAAATTTTGAGTTTCTCAAGCGTTTCTTACCTCCAAACTGCCATATCTCGCGAACGGATTGACCAATCCGCAAAATTTCTGTTGCATCTGAAAGTAGAAAGTCGCCCGATTACAACGGTATGCGTACTTTTCCCCTAGACCGTTCTAGTTATGCTTGTCGAGCATCAGAACTGCGAAAGTTTTGAGTTGCTCAAGCGTTTCTTACCTCCAAACTGCCATATCTCGCGAACGGATTGACTAATCCGCAAAATTTCTGTTGCATCTGAAAGTAGAAACTCGCCCGCTTACAACGGTATGCGTACTTTTCCCCTAGGCCGTTCTAGTTATTCGTTTCGAGCATCAGAACTGCGAAAATTTTGAGTTTCTCAAGCGTTTCTTACCTCCAAACTGCCATATCTCGCGAACGGATTGACCAATCCGCAAAATTTCTGTTGCATCTGAAAGTAGAAACTCGCCCGATTACAACGGTATGCGTACGTTTCCCCAAGTCCGATCTAGTTATTCGTTTCGAGCATTAGAACTGCGAAAATTTTGAGTTTCTCAAGCGTTTCTTACCTCCAAACTGCCATATCTCGCGAACGGATTGACCAATCCGCAAAATTTCTGTTGCATCTGAAAGTAGAAACTCGCCCGATTACAACGGTATGCGTACTTTTCCCCTAGGCCGTTCTAGTTATTCGTTTCGAGCATCAGAACTGCGAAAATTTTGAGTTCCTCAAGCGTTTCTTACTTCCAAACTGCCATATCTCGCGAACGGATTGACCAATCCGCAAAATTTCTGTTGCATCTGAAAGTAGAAACTCGCCCGATTACAACGGTAGGTGTAGTTTTCCCCTAGGCCGTTCTAGTTATTCGTTTCGAGCATCAGAACTGCGAAAATGTTGAGTTTCTCAAGCGTTTCTTACCTCCAAACTGCCATATCTCGCGAACGGATTGACCAATCCGCAAAATTTCTGTTGCATCTGAAAGTAGAAACTCGCCCGATTACAACGGTATGCGTACTTTTCCCCTAGGCCGTTCTGGTTATTCGTTTCGAGTATCAGAACTGTGATAATTTTGAATTTCTCGACCGTTTCTTGCCTCCAAACTGCCATATCTCGCGAACGGATTGACCAATCCGCAAAATTTCTGTTGCATCTGAAAGTAGAAACTCGCCCGATTACAACGGTATGCGTACGTTTCCCCAAGTCCGTTCTAGTTATTCGTT